>NW_008630765.1:17428-34281 GCF_000691845.1 Merops nubicus | reverse complement strand
TCTTCTTTCCCTAAGAGGTCAGGGGAATGTAACTGTTTGTTAAATTCAAGTTTTCCATAGATAACTACTCTGTTCTATTTCTGTGGCAGAAGAATGTCAGATAGTCTAGGGAGAAGCCATTTGCATTAGTTTGGTTCTCATTTAATTCTGCTTGTAGCAGGAAGAAGTAGGTGGATCCATCAACTTGGCATATATTATGAACGTGACTTGAATACGTGTGTTCTATTTTAATAGGAAATCTTGTATTTGGCCCAGTGGCCCAATAACCTACACCTTAGCAGCTGCATCTTTACTATCTGAGAATTTTAAAACTTGTCTGCACAATTTTCTGTACATACATCTTGAAAGTGCTGATGTGCTCCATACTCACATACTTTTTCTTTCATCAGGTATTCTGTCTGTTATATTTGGTATAATATTGGGTATTTTATGTACTTGGTAGCACCTGGCACAGCTTTTGGAACGTGTTAAGTAGTTTAAAGTAATAACTGTGTTTTAAATTTTCTATGGTTATAGCTATGAAGTAATTGCTAAGTAGGTGGGATAGTCATAATTCTTAATGTTTTTAGTTCATGTGAATAGCAGCAAAGTTCAGTGATCTAAACCAAAACCACACAAAACATCTCTCATAGGTGTCACCAGCAAAAGTATTTCTTGCTAAAATTTATAGCTTGGCACTCTTAGAAACCTTTATGATGTATATGTTATCTGTACCTGAGGAATTTTAACTATTGTAAAAAAATGTAAGTTAAAATAAACCAAGAGCATGCCAAAAACTTGGGCTGAAGTGTGACTGAATTTGTGTTCTGTTTTGTGGAGGTATTGTTTTGAACTATGGAAACTCTTACTAATGGACACAGATTTTGCATCCTTTTTTTTCCTTTATTTTATCAAATATTAATAACTTTGTACTCTCTTTCTCTTTTTGACTTCCACACATCACTCTGCATCTCCTAGACTGGGAAAGCTTCCAATTCCTTCTCTTTCTCTTTCCTTCTCCCCATAGTTTGGCTGAATGACAGATCTTCTTTTGTTCCTGCTACATTGCTTAGCAGCTGAAAAAGCAGATGTAGCAGTGAGGGAACAGGACAGGTAACTCTCATTGTAGCTCTGATCTACCTTCATATTGCCGACTCCTCCAGATATACAGGACAGCTTTGGTTACATGACTTGAGCTTGTGTTTTGAAAGCCAAGGAATTCACACTCGAAGGGACCTGTGGCCCATGGCCAGGCCTGTGGGGTTGAGCGTTCCCTTGCTCACACCCACAAGGGAGCCCAGGGAGTCAGTGACAGAAGGAGGAGCCCGGTAATACCCTGCCCTGGCTGGTCCCAGCCCCACCACAGGAGCCATCAGCCTGTCAGAGGCTCATCGCAACACACCCAGAGGGTGCAGGGACCCAAAGGCAGGCAAGAACCCAAACTGAGGGCTCAGAGGAGGGGGCACCCTGTCTGAGGTCTTTTCAGGGCTCTCCCAGGAGACCCACAGCCCAGTGTCCCATCATGTGATACCCACCGTGAGAAGTCAAGGATCGAGCACCTTTCAAACAGAGAAATTTCTGCCTAGAGGCATGGGATGTGCTGGGGGAGAGCACTTCAGGATTGCAGAGGACTGTTTAGGAAAGAAACCAGCAATGGGGAAAGGGAGGGATTTAGTTGATGTTGGAGGAATGAGTAGGGGAAAATGGAAGGATAAGGTGACAGAAGGGGCAGGTTGTTTGTAATTACAGTTTGTTGGTCAATATGCTTGTGTGCCCATGCCTGGGTCCAATCAGCACAGTCTGTCCCATCTTCTTATTAATTTCTACATCTTTCCTGGGTGCAGGGCTGTGTTCTTTGTGGGTGTGTGCATACAGTGGTCTCAGAGCCAGCATCTGTCAGTCCCACATCTGGAGGACCTGTGTATTCATGGCGCCAGCACCCAGAGCAAGTCCGGGAGTGTGATCACTAGTGAAGATCCAGCCAGGCTAGCTGGCAAGAAGGTGAAGTGGCACAGAAGCCAAGTGTGTGTGCATGTGTGTAAGGATCATACCATGGGAGGCGCTGTCTGTTGAGGGGACCTGGGAAGTCCCAACCAGCTGCTGAAGAGACTGTAGGGTCTGGGGGCCCTCACGGAAAGACGAGTGGTGTGGCTCTGCAAGGATAAGACCACAAGTGGAGGAGGGTTGGCTACTGGAGCTCAGGGGAGTCCTGTGTGTGTCTGAGGTTGTCTGTATCAGTAGCTGAAGTAGGGCGGTGACCCTGGGGGCTCCTACATCCAGTGCCAGCAACTGGGGAGACTGGGATCCAGGGACAGCGGCTGGGCAGAGTGAGCATCTGACCTCAGATGCTGGAGGGGTCCACTTTCTCACTGGTGGACATCTGTCCTCAGCCAGAGAGGGGAGCAAGATGGGTCCATTTGTGCTGCGTTTATGTGAGCGCTCTGTGGATTTGTGTGCTCGGTGTGCCTGTGCCTGCTGTGGATACTTGCTTGTCTTCACTGGGGGCTGGACCTGGGGGTCATGGAGCTGCAGCAGCCTCACCAATCTCAGGCTGTCAAATCTGGCATGATTTTCCCCTGACAAAGCCTGCTCCGCTTTTTTTAATTGCTGTGACTAGCACATATGAGGCTTCTGTGCACTGCACAAATCTGCACTGTACTCTCTCAGAGAAGGGAAAAATGCCTGCAGGTGTTACATGAAATGGAGAGGTAGGATTCATTATTGCACAGGAACACTTCACCCTGAAGAGATTCTGGAAATACATTACCAACAAATCCTGAGACAACCTCCAAGAAACCCATTCAGTCTCTCCCTAGGGTGTTACAGATGCTGGACCCTGTCAATGGTCAATGAATTAAACTGTGAAGGAACAGCCAGAAATACCATTTAGTACTCGTCTCCTGCTTTTGTAGGTAACCACATCCAATAGCTCCCTTTAAAACTGATCCAACTTCCAAATTAAATTTAATTTGAAGTTTTGTTTATGAATAAGCCTGTAACTCATGCTCGCAGATCTATCAAGCAGGCTGAAAGTAGCATGGCCACTGCTAGCATCAAGCAGTTAAACAGTTGAATGAAGAAATAAATCAATTGCAAAGTGCAACATGAAACTAAATCCCAAATGCATCACCAGAAGAGCCATTCCAACCAAAGCTGCATTTTTGTAGGTGTTCATAGAGCTTGTTAGTATGTGTTTCTTTTGCTACTGTGGAGTTTTTCTTAGGTTGGTAGCAGCTAACAATTTATGCATGTGGTGAGGTATTGTGAGAAGAGACAAATGCAAGTAAACCGTCCAGGGTCGATTTGGCAGGGGGCAGGAGGTGTTTTGTTTTTTAATACTAAACACAGGTACTGGCCAAATAATTTCAAAGCTCAGGCCTTGAAAGAAACAGTCTGCACTAGTTAATATATATAACTAGTGTTATGGGAATTGGAGATAGATGGAGTGAGCTGGATGATATGTAAACATTGAGCTATTTGAGCAGAAGTAACTACATGAGACATTACTTTTGTGAGTGGTTTTTCTCAACTACACAGAAAAAGACTAGAATCATTATGACATTTCTATTACTCTCTGAAATAAAACTATACTCCTCAAAGTATTTTCCTGTCCATTTTCTCAGGCCCTAACATCCATTTCTACAAAATTAGGTTTTTGAACAGTAGAAACTTCTGATGGCTCACTTTCAGTCTCTTTGACTACAGTTTAATCTTTTACAGGTTTTTTTACAGCTGTATATAGATGAGTAGACTGTAATTGGTACAAGCGTTGTTAATACCTGGTTGATAAAAGATGTGTGAAATACTAGCATGATTTGAGAGTGTGTTTGTTGATGTGAACCTACACATTGCTCAAAATTCATATAATAATGTAAGTACCTCAGTCCAATTTATTCTAGCCACAGCAATCTGTAGATTGTCTTGCTGAAATATAACCTGCTCAACCCGTGTAACTGTCACTTTCACCCGTGCACACAGGCACCGTGTTCAGACAGTGGACTTTTTATCATAATGGGGCACAGGTAGCCTCTGTGCAGCATACAAAAGTGAAGTGCCTTTATAAATACTTCCACAGTAGTCATCTTTATCCTAGAAACTCATCTCCGTGACTGATATGTTTAGTTCTGCTCTATTGCAATTCCATATACAGGCCAAGCTTGCAGCACCTCTGAAATGATGTCCTAAGATATGGAATAGAAGCTCTTGGAATAGAAGCTCTTGGATTTATTAACACCTGCATTCATAGCAAGTCTTGTCACCAGTAGTGTTTTGAGTCTTAGCTGCTGAGTTTTTAATCAGCTCTGGATTTTTCTGTTGTTTCAATACAATGCAATCCATCCACAAGTAAAGAAATTTTGAAATTCTGGTACCTGCAGAAAGCATTTGGCAACATGATGATGGCAGTTTAAGTTACTTCCAGAGAAATGGAAAGGGATTTAGAACTCAAAGGCACCCAGATAGTTGAGTTTGCTACCCTGTGTTACATACCCAATTAATACTGAAAGTCATATTTCACACAGGCCAGTGGATGAAATTTTGTCTATTTGTATATGGAATATGGGATTTTATGCTAAGTGGACTTTTAATGATTTTTTTTTTTTTTCCTGTGCTGCCATTATACATTTCTTTAATTATTTCTTTTGTCTTTGTTTTGTTTCTGCTGCTTGTGCTGGGTTTTTTTTCTTTGTTTTTGGGTTGGTTGTGGGTTTGTTGGAGTTGGTTTGTTTTGGTTTTGTGTTTTTTTTTTCCCCTGCTGCTGCTTAATGGTAGAGCAGTTGCCTTACTAAGTAACTCACCTCCTACAATACTTCCAAATTTCTGGGGTTTTGTGAGGCTTCTTCAGGAAATAGGAGTTACTGAGGGACTCAGTAATATCCAGAATATTTCAGGGATTAATTTCAGCTCAGAGTTGGAAGCCATGAAAAAAAAAATGCAATATCTGTATAGATCTTTTCTTGGATCTAGTCACAAGCATAGGAACATAAGTTTATGAGCATATTTGCATCCTTTTTGAGATGGCTGAAGAGCTCAGAACAGGAGACAGCAAATATAGAATACTGTCTCACCTCCTGCCCAAATTCTTATTGTCCTTAGGGAAGAGAAAAAAGAAATGGGTAATTCATACCTCATTATTCATACCAATGGAAAATATGCCATTTTATGTATAATGTTCCTTAAACTGATGAAATGGTATACTCTATTTTTATAAAACATCTATAATAATATTTAAAATATCCATAATGAATTTCAGAATTTCATGATAGTCTGCAAATCATATAAGAATGTCTCTTGTCGTGGCCAAAGGGTGGTGCCTGTAGAAGCATATAACAAGATAATCATGTATCAATTTTCTCACACTCTCTCAGCTTATGATTATTTGAAGATAGATTTGGCTTTGATGAAAGTAATGACTAGTTATGGGGTTTTATTCTATGAATTTGCCTAGTCACTTTTCAAACCTCTGTAAAATATTACTATCCAATACTTCTCCATATGCTATGTAGAAAAAAAAATCTCCTTTTTTTTTTTTTTTCCATATGCTTTCTGCTAGCTTTATTTGGTGCCTTCCCTAGGCCTTGCACTGGAACACATGTTAAATAGTCAGTCTCCTTCCGCTCTTTCATGTAGTCCGGTTTTACTGACCTCTGTCATACATCACATTCAGTTGTCTCTTTTTCCCAAACTGAAGAATCCTTCCTTAGGAATCTTCACTGAAGAATCTTCACATAATTATTTCTTACACAGAAGGAATTATACACTTTTTGATCTCTTTTTTGGCCTTTCTCTTAATATTTTGCTGCTTTCTTGTGTCTTTTCAGTCTGACCTGCACAAAATATACCAGTACTTCTGCATAGACTAATACCTGTGTGTTTTGAAAAACATATCCAGGGTTTATTTAAAGATGTCTGCTAGGTATATACATCACATACCTTGCCATTGGTTCCAAATGTCTTAACATTTGTACCTTAGGTGAAACCAGGCAAGCATGAAGATCAATTTGCAAGTATTAGATCTTGGTAGATCTTTGATTGCTGATTTAGAGAGAGCAGGATTTGCTTGTTGACCAATTCTATTTGGCCAGGAGCTGCTCAGAGACCCTCTTCAGGAACAGAGAAGTTTGCTCTATGCCATTGTTTACTAGACCATGGTGAAGTTCCTCCTGAAATTATGCCCCAGAATGTTTTAGTCAGTTCTTTATTCTATAAGCTGAAGAGATAACAGATGGTGTTGTCTTTGCCTTACATGGAGGAGTTGTTTGTGCTGGCACAGAGTAAACAGTATTTCATTGCTTCTCAATGATCTTGGGTGGTTTTGAATAAGAACAGAAAGAAAAAGGTCTTCGGTGAGTTTCACTGTTCCACTAAAATCTTCTTGCTCAGTATTACTGCAGCCATGTCAGTAAATTCCCAGGGAATTTTTGGTCTAGTTTTTTTTCATCTCTCCCTAATACACCGAAGGCAGGACATACAGTAACAACATGCTTCATGTCAAATATGAGGTCCTGGTTTAGCCTTGTAGATTTTACTACGAGGATGATCATTCTTTTTTTGATAGGACCTCTTCTTATGAACATTTAAAGTTGTCTAATCCATCACATTGGACAATATTGGCACCAGTGTGAGTAATACTAAACTAGTGCATCCTTCATAATGGTAGATTAGATCTTCTCCACTGAAAATGTTAATGATTCTCTCACCTTCTTTTTAACATGTTAACTTGTCTGTTCCAAGGGCTTCTGGTGATAGTACAGCTTGGAGATTTTACTTCTGAGAGCGTAAAAAGTTGAAAGGCAGACTTGCCATGAAGTCCCTTCCATTCCTTTATTTTGTCAGCCCTTATTTAGACATGAAAGAATTGCAGCAATTAATACTGCCTCTTCTGGTTAGCTTGGTCATTCACACACACTTGTAGCCTGCAGAGGAGGCAGTAGTACCACTGCTGGTGAAACAGGCCAAGAGTCCTTTGAAGAGGAAGATGCAGTGGGATTGGTTTATGTTTGGGATTCTGTATCTAGAGATGATAATAAAAGACAATAGAAAACTGATTAGAGGCTGAAAGCTGGAGAGGAAAGACAATATGAGATCTTCAAGACAGCAGTGCTTAATTCAGCAAAGAAACTTCTTCCAATGTATTTTAATTCACTGCAATTACCGCAGAGTATGGGCTTTCATTCTTAAACTTGCCAATACATTAGTACATTCCTACAAGGTATTTCTGTTTTAACACCGGCACTACATTGTTCACCTTATAAATTTTACTTATTAATCACTCTAAAACAACATTCTTCCCTGATCAGTGACTACTTATGCTTTTTGAACATTTAGGTATTATTTCATGCACAGTTTCTCTGTAATTCATTGGTGTCATCTTTCTATTTTTTCAGGACATTCATTCCCATCCTCCAACTTAACTCTGGAAGTCTTCCCACTTTTTACAAAAAAAATGACAACTTTGTCAGAGGTGCACATGATCTGATGTACCACTCTTCTCCTCAGGTGGAGGAAAAGTAGAAAAACAAGTTAGCCTTTGTCAGCACTGGGGTTTACAAATATTGGTTATTGCATTTGCATAAATGACAGCCTCTGTATATCCAGAGTATCCATGGATACACTTTTAATTACAGTAAAGAATTTCTTGTAACTTCCACGGATGCAAATTCACGGTGTTCACAAAGCATTTACACAAGATTCTAATGGGTTCCCTTTTAATATGACCTGAAGATTCACTCATCCTGAAGGTGTTCTTTCTTCAAGTTGTAAAACAGTAATCTGCAGATAGAGCAGAAAGTTCCCAGATGACCAAAGGGCTGGAGAACCTGCTCCTCAAGGAAGGACTAAAGGACTTCAGTGTTTTCACCCTGGGGAAGAGAAGGCTTAGGGAGGTCCTCATCACATATTTTTCAGTGTTTAAAGTGTTGCTACAAAGAAGAGAGAGGTTCTTTCCTCACAAGGACCCACATGTAAAGGACAAGGGGAAATGGGTGCAGATTGCACTGGGGGAGGTTTCATCTTGATAAAAGAAAGAAAATTTTCACAGTAGAACAGCTGCCCCAGAGAAGTGGCAGAGTACTCATTACTGGTAGGTTTTTAAGATGCAGCCAGACAGGGTGCTAAATTACCTCATGTAGGCTCCCTTTTCCATGAAAGGTTGGAGCAGATGATCTTTTGAGGTTCCTTCCAACCTGGGCTGTTCTATGATTCTGTGATTAATGAATGGATGTTGTAGAAGCATCATCATTATTGTGTCAGTAATACAGTCAAAAGTATACAGAATCAGCATATTCAGTCCTTACTTCTGACTGAACATGATGAAGGGATCACTGCCTCACAATGGTTAAGAATACCGAGTTAATACACAGAATTTTTCCTCAGTTTCTTCCACCTGTAGTCAATTAATTCCCCAAAGTAGCCTTCTGAGAACTACAAATAAAAATTTGTGGTATTCTTTTGCCGAGGATTAAGCCTAAAATTCTAGTGTTTCAAGAACATAGCCACAGGACAATAGAAATTCGAGACAGAGTAATCTACTTACATTTCATGAAAAGGTAATGCTACTGCAATGCCCATTCAGTCCAGCTTGCTACCTCCCATAAAGAGCAGGTCAACAGTTTATCGCTCTTAGACTTCTGAACTTCCTCTTCCAAGCTCTTTAGTTGTTTTGCTTTCTTCAGAAATATCTCATGTCACAAATCTTTTCAGAAATTCTCTGGTCTGGCAGGTGATCTGAGAGACCAAAGATGACTTTTCAAGGTGTCAGAGGATTATTTATAGGGTGGTTAAAGTTTATGTTCTCAGCAACTGAGCTGTCTCATCTTTAAATGTCATTTCTTTGGGGAAGAGATTGGCCAGCTTGTATAAGTATACATGTTTGTAAACATCTAGTACACTAGCACAAGATCTACAGAAATTCTGGTACATTCTTCAGAGCCTGATTTACTTAAGCTACTGCAGTAGCTTAAATAGGCTGGTTCACAAACTAAACAGATGGCATGGGAAACACATATTCTGATCCATTCAGGGATGGAAAATACTTGCTCTTCAAACAGTTCTCTAACTCTCCCTCTCTCTTCTCCCCATTTCACCTTTTTTTTTTTTTTTTTTTTGGCCACAGCATTTCCAGATCAGAAGCAATTTACTTGCCTGTCCAGTTAGCATTTATTAAGGTTGATAAGATGCTAAAACTCCAAAATCTTTTATGTATTCTGTTTTCCCAGAAATATGGTAAGGGCCATTAGAAACCTTACTGTTCTATCTTGACTTTGTATTTATTTGTGTTTAAATTGTTTTGAGAGTTTTTTCCATTTTATTGTGACTCTGACAAACAACAGTATTTACTACATACTTAATACTGTCTCTCCATACTGTAACCATTTACTGTTTCATAGATTGAACTCCCTGAAAGTAAAAAATCCTTCATTGCAGGTTTAGAAAGGACTCGGTTCATCCTGATGCTACTAATGAGTTTAAAAAGCATTAATTCTCATTGGGTAGCTTTCTCATCTCTTCAGTTTTGACTGTTGATGATTGGAGCCCATTTATGTACTGGGTGTACATGACTGGTTTAACTGGAAAAAACACATGACTGTTTTGTTTTCCTTGTATGAGATACTATCAGTGAAACCTGGTCTTTTGGACGACTAAAACAGTGCCCAAGGAAGGGGAAGTCACAAAATTCTATTTCCTTTTTTTTTTTTTAGAGGCAGTTTTGTAAGAAGGATATCAAGTTTTGGTATTTGTACAGGTTTGATAAAGGCTTTCTGTGTTTTTGTGTGTATCTTCATATCCTCGGAACAGGATAGTATTTTTACCTCTTTCTTTTACCCTTACCTATTGAATTCATACTCTTCAACAGCCAAATTTACTACTGCTTTCAAATAGTGTTATCCTTACAACACTTCGTTTAGATGTTTTTGTAATTACTTACAGTAGGTCACGCTTTTCCACCACGTTGGAAGGATTCATTTGCCATCAGCAGGAGGATGTGCTACGAGTTCCTTGAAAGCAGCAGATGGAGCTCACGTGCCGTCGCAATAGCATGCAAGAGCCCTCAGTACCGACACTGCTGCTGATGCTGGGTTTAAGTAGACTAAAGCTGGCAAAGCTTTTCCTGCTCTCTGTGCTTTGACACTCCTGATTAGACTGCGGACATATGCAATGTATTGTCTGTGTACAAACACATGCGTGACCCCGGTGTTATTTCCAAGAACCCCACTGCCTGGTTGACTTTCAGAACTATTAATATGGTAATATTATGATAACTACAGAATTGAAAATTCTGGCAGGTTTTCTGGGCGTTTTGATTCCTGCTTTTTCATATTGTGTATTTAGGGTTGTTCATCTGATCTTACTACTTTCAGAATTTCTTGCAGATCATTATGCAAGCTGATGCTGGATCTCTTAAAAAAATTTAAAGGTTCCTAGGTGGATCTCTTTAAATTTTAAAAGGATCATTAAATCATTTACTTATTAACTGGTGTGAGGGGGAAAATACTGAAAGAAGAGAGAATGTTCTAGATTGCACTGGTGGATAAAGGGGACATCAAAAGATTAAAACCATTCATGGCTTACAGATAAAGTCTGCTGTATATGATGGAGCGGGAACGCCAGGGACTAGATGGGGTAAACGAGATAGGGATTAAAAATCCCCATAGGAGCAAAATGAATTCATTGTTGCAGTAGCAGAAGTAGAGCCCTAGGGGAAGAAGGAAGGCAAGTGTTCAGAAAGCATGGCTTCTCCTGCTGGAGCACTGATCTCTTAGGGAATTGTACCCTGGGCAATTTAGGAAGAGCAGTGCCAAGTGCACTGAAGCCCTGCAACACAGTGACAGTATCTAAACCCCCTAATGTAGGACCTTCTTTCTACATGGATTTTTTTTTTTTTCTAGAGAGCTATGACTCTAATGTAGAGGGGTTGCCACTCACTTCAACATGTCCCTTTCACCAAGGATTACAGAGATCTATAAAGAAGGCCATCCATCTCCTCAGGATCAGGGCTAACTGAGGTTGTGCCAGTAGCACCTCCGTTTGCCTTATGTTCTCCATGAGACATTCTTCAATGAGATTGGCATCCACTCACTGGAAGACTGACCAAAATTCCAATCCATGGGCATCTTTGGTGAGAGCATTTTCTGTTCAAGTTCAACTCCTCTGAAGCCAAAAATGCAAAAGCCAGGAAAAAAAATGCAGCTGAATGAAAGTTTGATCTATCCTTGTGATCAGGACATTTCACAGACATTTTTCAAGTAATGTCTTTTTCCTCTCTGCTCCAAAGACTGCTTTATTTTGCTATGCAAAAGAAGGCCATGATCACTGTGCACAGAGCTAAGTCTAGAAGTCCAGTTCTGACTTTACCAGCTGAGAACGGATGGACACTGCTCTTCAAAAGCAAACAGCATGATTAATTGGCTACAGTATACTATACAGTAACTGAAACCATAGTTCCTTCAGTCCTCTTTAGAGAAGGATTTTTTTTCTGGAATGGGCTCTAGATGTTGCTGCCATGCTCTGCTTTGGCTTACTGCAGGCCTTAGACAGAGCTATCAACACCTCCTCCAAACGGTGCTTGCAGGGGAACTACAGGTAGGAAGTGGACAGTCCTCCAAGCCAACATTACTACTCTGCTCAGGGCAAGCTAGCATTGTAGTAGATTAGTAGTTATGTCAGCTGTTTGTTTTGAAACCTTTTCTTTTGACATGTAAAAAGAAAGGGTACCATACAGAGAAACTTACTTTGAGTGCCAGCACAGGATGTTGCATCTGAATTCTTTAGCCTTTACAACCTAGTTGTTACTGCGGGGTTCCTTTTAATGCAACAAGATGAATGTAACAGGAATTTGAGGAAAAACAGAATGCAGACGTTAAATTAACTACCATCAGTAGTGGTTCACACATCTTACCCCCAGCAATCACATTTAGAAGTGGCATTGAATCAGATTAAAACTTCGGTATAAACTGTACACTTTCTTTTCACCCATTCTAGGTCTTCTAAAAGAGTCTAAGCCCTGAACAGTTAATGGACGACTCAGTCTTCTCTCTCAGAGAATTATCAGATGCCCTTTCTGAATCACCAAAACAACTTAAGTAGAACAGAGAGTCCTGGTTTGGGGTAGAACAGAACTTGTTCTCTTCAGTGATTTTACTTTTCAGCTAAAACTCTTCTAACTAACTGCACTGTCTGAAGTTAACAGCATCTCTTTGCAGACAGTGTCTGCTCCTAGCAGTGGTAACGCTCCATGTTTGGAGTTACCACCAAGGACTGGTGAGCAGAGCCAGGTCACTGCCAAATACTGTGCACCACACTGAGGGGGGCAGAAAGTAAAGGCTGCGCCTGCAGGGAGGAGCAGACAGGACAGGAGACACTAAACTGACTCGTGGGTCGTAACCCTCATATTCAGTATAAAGCTGGAGGATCACGAGGGTCAAGTCCCTTCCTCTCTTTTGCTGCTTCTTCAATGGCCGGCATCTGAGGAAGACTCCATCCATCCTGCCTTTGATCCTGAGCTGTGTATTTCTGAATCCAGTTCCAGAATCCAGCTCCTGCACCCAGTTGCCCTCTGCTGCTGAGTCCTTTGTCTCAGTGGTCTGGGAGACTGGGACTCTTCCTCAGGGCCTGCTCCACAGCATCAGGGGTGACAGTGACATATTGCCATGGAGGGGGGAGGAGTTGGGCTCCAAACTGGTTTTGTGTATATACTCCATTTTAATATTATTATTTTCACTAACTTTGTTTTAATTTCCTTTCCTAATCAATAAGTGTCTCTCTCTTATTCCCTTTCTTTTCCCCTGTAGGGGGGAGAGGTGTTAACAGAGAGCATCTGTTGCAGATCTGGGGACAGCGCTGGCTCTAAACTGTGACACAGAGATTCTCTAGGAACCTGTCCTAGAGTGTACCCACTCACACATAGTGAAAAAATTATTGTCTCTTATTAAGCCAAATATTCTGCCCTTGCTTCATAGTAATGTAACGTGATATAGTCTCCTTTTTTCTTACAAAGACAGAAATTATATAATACTTGGTTTGTGCAACTCTGAAACATTTTCCCCTTGTCTCCACCCTCAATTTTAATGTTCTAATTGGCAGAAAACATGGGTAGGTATGTAAAGGCATAAATTTTGCAATGTTAAGTGGTAGTTTTTTCTTTGATCAGATTAGAGGCTTCAAGAACACATGTTGGATCTTCACAAATCCAATTACACAGTTTAACATGCCAGTAGGAAAAGTTTGTTCCCAACATACGCCTCACAGTCGTTAATTCTGACAGGAATCATGAATCTATTCGGTATTAATTCTAATTCTGGTTAGTGTAACAGCAAATAACATCCCATTTATTAAAAATGTGTCAGTTTTTTAAAATTAATTTTTATTCAACTAAGTTCTTTGTTTCCCTGGGAGAGTGAGGTAGAAGGAACTCAGACTGCTTACGATTTGGTTCGGAATGTAGTTCCTTCTGATTCTAAATTGCTTACTTCTATATCTTCATTGGAAGCTCCTTTGTTTCTTGTCTTATGAAAGCTAGATGGGTGACACTTGGCTGACCTCCTGACACTGACTGTTGCAGGGATGTTTTTATCTGCTCTGCCTTTTTTGAGCTAGTGGCCAGAGCAGAGAGCACTGCAAAAATCCCTTAGCTGCTGCCAAGTAATTCTGTCCTAGAAAGGACATAACCCTGTCAGCCTTGCTCTGATCCTGAGCTAAGGAGCCTTGCTCAGATGGCTAATGAGATTAGGTATGGCAGTCTACTGACATGGGCTTCCAGATTCAACTTCATATTTTATCTGCAGTTATGAGGCATGTTACCTGGATGCATGAGCTTTTGAGGTTCACCATTACAGTGCTGGCATATAAAGGAGAATTATTATTAGGAGTAGTTAAAAAACTATTGCTTGCAATTCCACTTCTAAGTCCTTGCTGCTGAAGCTGACTTATCTACTTTCCTTGGTGTTTGGCATAGCTGGTATTTTTTTGCTTAGCTCAGAAGATGATGGCTACACAGTTCTCTGTTTCCTGGGTACCAGCCCAGGGAGGACATCCTATCCAAATGCACTAAATGTCTTAAAACTGCCTGCATATGGGGTCAGCCCTATCCCTTCCATGTACATTGAGTGTCCTCAGGCAGCACAGCTATCCCAGCAGGCACTTTCTCTGCCCCTGACTTCTCTCATTCCACTAGGCAGCCTTTAAGAAGGCAGCCCTCATACATCCTTGCCATCGATCCTCATGGTACTCTAGGAAGGCAGGAAAGGCTCACAAGCAGTATAACAAGCAGCATCAGCTTTCCCATGCTTTGTAGACTTCATAAGGAAAGGAAACCTGCACCTGCCCTTACAGGACCAGCCTTCATGGAGAAGGAGGCTGGAGAAAGCACACACAGCACTTTGCAAGCCTCACCTAAAGGGGATGGATGTCAGTTGTTGGATGGATACAGTTCTGCTCATGGTGTTTGGCCAAACCTTTTCTGAGGCATTCAGTAGCAAGTACACAGTGGAGCCAGTCCTCTGTCCTGCCCTGTGTTGTGCAACCTTGTTGGCACACATAGATTTCACTTGGTAGAGTGCTTCTGGGGTGGTTAGAAGCAAGAAATTCAGCCAACATTGGAAAGTGACTATTGCAAAGAGAGTATTGCACAGGCTGGGCAAAGCTATGGCTGTTTCCAGCATACATATTGACTGGGAGTCTCTCTAAACGACAATCTTTGTGGCATGTTGGACAATGCAACAGGACACTGAAGATGCAACTATTGTTAGTCTAGTACAATCATCAGGAGTCGAATATTCCAAACTCCATATTGCAAAGCTTCTGGTTTTGGGATAGGCTGAAATGCAAAGGCATTAATCCATGCACCCTTCCTGTTCCCCCCCTTCTACTGCAACTCTACACAATGTGAGCCATAGATGCTTACTCTGGTTTGTCAAACAGCTGGTTATCTGGGACAGTTTGGTGCTGTACTGAAGAAGTTGCTCAGTACTTTCTCAGCACCAGCCAGCACCATAGTGTTTTGGCTGTGCTACATTCGGAGCTGGCTCAATTTCTGGTCTAGCCGTTTTCATGCTGTTCTTCAGGCTGGTTTTTTCCTGTGCCTCTCCATTACAAAATGTGCAAGTTGTCCTGGGAGAATCCAGAGTCTCTTCAACCCTGCTGAAGTACTTCCACCACTAGGCTACCCTTTTTCTTCTTGACCCACCACCCAAGTACTTTCCATACCTATCTACAGATCAGAGGATGCCAAAGCCAAGTGCAAAAGACTGAGTTTGGTCATCAAGGAACTGAAATAAATGGCTTTTCAGGTGCCTTCAGGAGCTGACAGTTGTATTCTGAGCTCAAGCACCTCCAGTACCAGTTTAGGCAGCCTAAATTCTAGTGTTTCTATTTGTGCAGCCCTTGATATGTCCCTGCTAGAAAAAAAAATAGCTTTGTGGCTTGCTTCATGCTCTTACCACTGACTTGAAGGGAGCATGTCCCCAGCCCCTTAAATTGCCTTTTTTAGACAAAGGCCTTACAATGTTACCTCCTCCTGTTTTGGAGATGCCTTACTGAAGCTGAATACCTAGAGGCCTCATTATTTTCAGGGAGACGCATACATGTAACTACAAATACCGAACAAACAAACAAAGCAAAACCACATTGTAAACCACTAATTTATGGAAAACACAAGAAGATAGGAAATATTTTGTTCAGTCTTCAGTAATACCTCAAGGTTAAAACTGTAGATATTTCCAAGAGCTAGTATCAGGTAAAAAGTAAATCAGCCTACATTTGACCCAGGCTTATCAGCAGAGGTTACTGGATAATCAATTCAAACATTACCTTGTTAGTAATCAGAAATATTCTCATCACCCTCTAGTGCATTCTAAGCCAGATATTATTCAGATAACATTTACCATTTTGCAATATCTCATTGACTTGAGGAACAGATATTTGTTTTGCATAATTGCAAGATATTGCTGCATTACGCTTTTTCCAATAACTTAAGAATAATTATAATAAATTCTTTTTCAAAATAACTGATACAAAACTAACCCTGAAACATTGTAATTGATTTTTTTTTTTTTTTTTCCAGAAGAGTATATTTCCTTAAAAGGTCTTTGGGCATATTTTGAGGCTTTTGAATAGTGTCTCTCAGAAGCCTTGTTTTCCTGCAGAGGATGTTTCTTCAGCCTTCTTCAGAGTGTACCACATGTAATACCAGGGCCCTCAGCTATGAAACCAGTTGAATGTATATTTCAAATTGTAAAGCTGCAGCAGTCTCTTGCAGTAATAATATTGTTTATTTGCCTTTATAAACTTCATACAATTGTTACAATATCATCCAAAAATGTCTGTTTGAATAAATACTTAAAAAAAAACAGAGAAGTGACTAACCCTGTACATGGATTTCTTCTCATTTACATAGCTATGTAAACACCTGATTTTCTGCAATCATATTAAAACTCTATTTTAATTATACTAGGTAATGCTATCTGACTGGTTAAAATTTCAAGTTAATTAACAAATTAGCTTAATAGATGGCCAGTAAATGTTGTAATTGCTCTAGTTTAACATTTCAGAAACAGAACATGCAGGACAGTATGAAAAGTTTATACAGCAGCACTTTGAACCAGTAAAGCATTCAAGTAGAGTCAGCAGGATGGGGGAGACTCAAGTCTGTTCTTATTTTGTGTGTTGTTTACCAGGCTGCCTGCAGCGACTGGAAAATTCATTGTATATTAACTTTAGAGTCTGGTTTTCCTCTTGAAGAGTGAGTGTCAGCTGTGTGGCAAAGTGAGATGTTATTTTTTATATTTGTCCTACTCACATTAAATACAGTGACTGTTGGTGACTGTTTCTAATGATGGTGTTTTTGGTATTTCTTTCCGTACTGTTTGTTTATTACAGTT
>NW_008630765.1:9596-17397 GCF_000691845.1 Merops nubicus | reverse complement strand
GGGGGGGTGGGTGTGTTGGTTTATTTTGTTAATGTTATGCCACTGGAGCTGAAGCAGATAAAACAAGTTGCATCAATAAGCACTCGCCAGAAAATCACTTTATCATTGAAATTGTTTTTCTGTGGTCACTTTTTAGGGTTACTATTTTCCCTCATTTACTACTTTATCGTTACAGTTTGTGCACCAGGAGCTATACAATACTCAGCTCTGCATCTGAGAACGGAAATAGCATAATTAAAAGGCAGCAGCATATCCTATATACATCTCCATGGCTGCTTTAGCTCCTTGATTTCTCAGCTGAAGTCTGTTGTGCATCTGCTGTTTAGAAACTTGACATGTCCAAATGGGGCATGTTTGCTGTGGCATGGCTTGTCTGTGTGGCACTTTTAATGTCTATTCTGTACAAGTGCAGTACTTTCTGTTACACTATTTTGATCTGCTTGTGCATGCAAAATATTTGCACAGATGTTTGGGGGCATCTGTAGTTTATGCTCCAATCAGACAGCCTGACTTCCCATCCAGAAGACCAAAATCCAACATTGCTCATAGGCATAGCTTCCAAGCAAGAGAAGTCAAACATAAAAGACACTGAAAACATGATAGGCCTAGATGCACTTTTACTAGGTATTAGATAGGTAACAAAGCTTCAAATAGTAGCTTTATTTTTCTCCCTTTTAAAATATTTTGCCTTTGTTCTAAGGTCTGCTTACAGGAAAAATTACCTCAAGCAACTTTTTCCATAGGTAGGACCTTTCCCTTGCAAACACAGCACAGCTGCACTACCTGACTTGCGGCAGAGGAACTGGTTATTTCAAATGGAGGAGGACATGAGTAAGTGCTTCTCTGGACTGCTGCTGGGACACTTGGAGCATTTCAGAACTCAGGCCTTGTTCTCTTTTGTTTGATATTTTGTCGAATTAAAAAAGTGCCGGTTGTTTGTACATCAAATTTGTAGTACAATTGAATTGCTCCACAAGAAGCAACCACTAATTGTGTGATATATTCAAGGGAGTTTTCCAAGAGTTGATTAAGAAGCTGTTGTGGAAACATGCCTGATTTTCAAATGAGCATTTTAAACAAATAAATTGAATGTGCTTTAGACCACTTGTAGTCATCTTAAACATATTGTGATTACTTTGTTTTTAGAATTGGGGAAAAAAAATCACTTTCTTATGATAGCAAAACTTCTCTCCTATTTTCAGATTAAGTATGCATGTTATTACATATGTGTCTATGGTATTTTGGCATTGGAAAAATATTATCAGCCAGAATGCCCTGAAGCATTGGGGTCCTCTGCTTGCACAGTACTTGGAATGCAGCCACCTCTAAATCAGATTGCATGCTAGGAAGACCTGAAAACAAATAAAAGTTGGAATTAGTAATACATGCTTGCCTTGGAGGGTTAAGAGACCAAGTGGGGTTGATAGCCCTCAAAATACTTTTTTTTTTTTTTTTTTTTTTTCAGTCATCTACTTTTCTTTCCCTGCATAACTCAGGAAGATTTGAAAAAGAAATGTAAGTGGTGGGGAAAGAAACCAAACTCTTCCTCACTGTGGCCAGGCAAACATGTTAGATGTCTGACAAAAGCTGGAGCAGTTCTTCCAGCATCGTTATTCAAAACCTCTGACTTTCATTTGACTTTCATTTCAGGTTATCTTAGTGGGTGCTAGTAGAGGAATTTTCACCATTTGAACTAGAATTTCAAATCAGACCAAAATGTCTGTGCTTATGTAAGATGTTCATATGGTGTAATATACCAGCTAAATTAAGGTGAAATAGAGAGACTGATGTGTATTTATGTAGATGCATTGTTCTAATGGTGTGAAAAGTGGCTAATGCTTATCTCTGATTTACTGAATGGCAACTTGCAGGCATATACTATACACCTGGGCCTGGCAAATGAGATTGGACTTCTGGCATCTCTTTCTTACATAGTTGCCAAGCTGGACAACTTCCTGTATAACTGCTGCCTTTTTGGAAAATACTTAAACTATTTCTTGGAAAGTGGTTGCAGGTCAGGCAGAGTTTGTTCTGGGTTTTACAGTATTTATTTTTTGCATAGAAAGGTTCTGTTACACTTCTCATGTTGTGGCTAAAGACTACTAATGTGATAGAGGCTTGCTTTCTGACACAAAAGAAGCCCTACAGGAGACAATGAAAGGCAGTACTATGTACATGTCCCTGTACCTGCCACACATTTGTATTTATATTTGGGAATACATACTCTAGAACGGTCTTTAATCCCTGAGAATATAAGCCCTCAAATATACCTACACTGCAGGAATTCTGGGGCTCGAGATGGGGTCTCTGGTAATGTAGCTTTGAGAACATCCTACTTTGTAGCAGGGGTCCTCAAAAGCACAACCAAAGGTGGCAGAAGATCACTTGAAGTGCTGATAATGCACAAGGGGTAACAGGACGCCAAAGGTGGAGGCACATATTACAAATGGTCAGTTATTGGTCACTGAAGGAGTGCAGCTTGGGGAGCTGGGGAAAGTGGTTGTAGGGCAAGACAAAGAACAAGATGTATCACACATAAAAATCCTAAATATGATAAAAACATACGAGAAAACAGGGAGATGTCAAAGGCGGTCACAACCCCTAGAAGAATAGGAACAAAGGAAGAAAAGAAACAGGAATTGTTGCACTCATGTCTTTCTCCACTAAGGACACCACTGCTAACTATTCACAACATGTTCCCTTCAGCTTAAATAGACAAGAAGGCCTGCTTTTTGGCTTACTATTCAGCACATTTTGACTGTATCACTGGATAAGGTAAGTTTGTACTCTAGAGAGTACTATGTGTGCATGTATGTGTGTGTACACACACACACGTGTGCATGTTTTCTTCTCCAACCTGCCCACGCAATGAAGTGATTGATAATGCAGCACTGAGTCAGAATAAACTTAGATACAACAAATCACTGGAATGAATAGGAGAATTTCAAACCCTCTCGCCACTCCCTCCCCCAGTTTCTTTCATTTATTGTTAAAAATTTCAATCCGTCAAAACATGCGTGCGTGTATGCAGTTAGGCACACGAACAGTCCCAGCAAAATTAAAGGAACAGGGTGCTGCTTGGTCTCCAGCCAGCACATCTGATGAAAGACAGATATCTCCCTTTCTCTGCACTTTTATTCTTGCCTTATCTGACCTTTGGATTTGCTCCTTGCTTGCTGCTTCCTGCCCCACATATTTGCGCATTACACAGAAGAGTGCAGTTCCAGCCCAGTAAATTATAATTAATTGAATTGCTAGAGAAGTGTGTAATTCAGAGTAATGGTCCTGCTGTAGAGAAAAAGAACCAAATAAAATAAGGAAGAAAAGTACTAGGGTATGTGTTGTTGGGTTTTTTTGTTTGTTTGTTTGTTTGTTTTTTCTCTTTTAAGGTTAGCATTTGTCTGATGCTCTATTTTTGTTAAGCATAGAATTAGATTTTTGGGTGGAGGAGAAGCAGTCCATACAATGATGTGTAGACACTGTGGTATTCTTGGGTTTTGGCAAAATGTCTCAAAATTAATTGAAATTTTAGCGTAAGAAGTGCTGTGATCTGGGTTGAAAACTGAAAGCTAATAATTAGAAAAGTGCTGGCTTGTACTTTTGAGTATTCTGGCAAATATTAACTTTTTGATATGGTTTGGTTTATGACTTCTAAAAGAACTCTGTGTTTGCACACTAACTGCTGCCCTACATTATCACAGTACAACAGAATTAAAGTGCTGCAGTTCTAAGATTGTCCCAGTAATTTCATGTTACATTTACCCATGTTAGAAGTCCAAAGGAGCCTTTGCCCTTCTCTGAACTTGGTCTGGAAAGGTGGTCAATAAACTGCCTAAAGTTTGTGCACAAAAGCCCATGTTGCTACATTAGCTCTAAATCATGTCACCAGCAGACCATAAACCTGAATCTCCAATCTACTGGAATGTAACACTGCGTATATGCTACTTAGCTAGACGTCATATCCCATATCCTCTTAAAATTGGCATTGCTAACAGTATTGTAGAGAAAATGTGGATGAGCATGAATACAAAGGCAATGTGTAACACAGATTCTTTGTTAAAAACAGAAAAAAAATTACTTTGGTGCAGAATAGCTTCTGGGAAACTGATTATTTCGTGAAGTAGCAGGCCAGGCCCCGTCAATGAAAAAATCTGATAAATTCTCACACATGTCATATGTTATGGCCTTGGTTCAGAAAATCCCTAGAGGAAAGTTTTGAAAAACAGATCATTGCAGGACTGGATGATTTTCCCTCTTTCCTATTCCTCCTGAGTTCTCAACAGACATGAAATGACTTGCAGAAAAGGATAAACTTTAGAAGTGGCTTTAGAATAAAAGCAAAATAGAAAAGAACCAAAGGGGAAAAAAAATAAAAAAAAATATTGCTGGGAAATATAAATGTTGAGTCTTCATTTACATATATGACAGAGTTAATTACTTTAACAGAAGTTTCACTTTGTGTGTTTAAACAACATCAATGTTTTAGTTAGAAATTATGCATTTGCTTTATAAATTCACAAAGGCAAACTGAAAGGTTTCTAAGAAGGGTCAACTGGTTGAGAATGCAGAGAGAATATTTTTTGAGCAAAACACAAATGACTTCCTGGCTGAACACTAAAGAGAAAAAGCCCTCTGAGGCAAGTTGAAGTCACTGGTTTTAAGATTTTTGTTTTATTCAGATATGTCCCCGTTTCATTCTCAGTATCTTTTTGTCAGACCAATATTGAAAATATCCTCTGTCAAAACCTGAGGGGCTGCTGATGGTCTCTATGTAATGGTGACTTCCAGGATCCAAAATTTTCTTTGCCCTAGATAAACCTAAAACACAACAGTGCTCTTGTGAAGCTAGCTCTGTAGTGAAATGATTATTTCAGAAATTATTAGTAATAATTTTGTGTAATATACAAAAGTAGAATTTACTTCTCTTTCGTCTCTTGTTTTTACTTATCAGATGCCACAGATGTAGCCCTGAAAACAGTATGATTTCATAAAGAATTTCCACAGAAACAATTAACTTCTACTGCCACAATTGTGAGGAGGAAGATAGAACCAGTCTGCAAGGAGTAACTTTTGTTATAATTGAATTTTGTCTTTGACATCTAGCTGCACAATAGCTAATATTTTATTTCTTTAAATGCATACTTAATCTGAAATAATTAGAAACACAAGGCTAATTATATTCCTATGAGGAGCAGCATGCCAAAGTTAAAGAAAAGCCTGTTAGAAATTCAAGATTGGACTGCTTCCTCCATACCTTGTTCATTTTCTCCCTTGAATTTCTCTTGTTGCAGACTCTTTTAATCTTTGCACTACTCTCTATGACTGTGGCGCGAGGAGCCCCAGAATCACACTTCACAGAAGGTTCGTCAGTGTTCCGCTTTAATCTACACAGGCAGCTGTATTTACACACTCGGTGACCGATCACACATAGTTTATACTTTCGTATTGTTTAATACTGCATAGCCACGCTCTATCCCTGTATCCCCATAGGTTAAATGTCTCTGTCCACGCGCTGTGGCGCTGACAGGGTGGTCTCCTACTTGCAAGTTCCGGCCAAGCTTTGATCTACACAGGCGCTGCCGAGCTGTCCCCCATATTCTTCCTGCCTAGAGCTGCAAGGGCTCAATGCCCTTAAGGTTCACCTCTGGTATTTCATCATCTTCCTTATGGCCTGAGCTGCGCATAAGGGCTTCCAAGACGCCATCTTGTGATGCAGTTAAAATTCTCTCTACATATGACCGCAGCAGCATTAAACAAAGAGGAGGGACATAATCTCTTGAGAAATAAAACTTGGTTTGTCCTTTGCTATAATTTGAGCACAATTGCTGGGAAAACATGGATTTCAGATATTCTAAACAGCTTTGGCTACACACTGTATAAAGTGGTCAAGCTGCAGGTAAGGGTAATCAGTCAGACATTCGTTCAGGTCTTGTTAGTTCAGATTTAACTCAATAAACTGTATTAAAAAATGATATACTGATTACTATATATTGCAAAGGGAGTACTGCATGGAAAGTTTCTGTTATAAGCCTATTTTGTATTCTAGACTGTTGGGATAAAATACCTTAAAGCTATTTGAGCATTCATAAAGATGAACCATATGAGAATTAGGAGAATGCTCTTCATGATTATAAATTGTTTTTCAGCAATTCATTCACATTCATCAGAAACCGTTAAGCTTAGTTTGATGTTATTGCATAGATACTAAATCAGATCAGAGGTCTAAATAGTTGAGTGCACTCCCTGTTGGAGTGACTAGATGCATTTGATAGCTCTGCAAAAAGCAGGCAGGTAGGAAGAAAAATTTCCAGTCACATTAGGTCTTCCCTGTTATCTCAAAGAGCAGAAGTAAGTGAAGTCAGAAAGTGAAGTTAAAATTTAAATAGATGCTTTTTGATGGTGGTCGTCTTATCTGCATGGAAGTTAGCTCTGTAAACCTTCCTAAAGTCTTGGCTTCACCTCTGAGGAAGAATGCTTACAAAGCTTTCTTTAATGAAGTTTAGTAATAGCTGGGTTGGCTTTAAAATGAGGAAAACCACACAAAGTACTACAAGCGCTTTAAAATTCACAGAACAAGGAAAACTTAAATAAGTGACATAAACTGCTCTTGTGTAATATAGAAAACACAAATGATTCTTCATGCATATCAAATTTTCCTCGGGGAAAGCCTGAAAAAAAAGAATTATTTTTTTTAATTTTTAATTTTTTTTTTTTTAAATTTTTGCTTTGCTAGAGTAAAGAACATTTTTACTTTCATTTCAGGACTGAATGTGCAGTTTTGCATGCATCCATCATTTGGTACTGACTGACCGCTTAAACATGCTAGAGGACCAGTCTTCAGGATTAAGCAAGAGTGATTGCCCAAAGCAGGTTTACACTTCTAAATTCAGTGAAATGCATCATGAATTATTGTCTTGTAAATGTATATGAATCACTATAATCTTCCCAACAGTAAGATATCAAGTAGATGATGTGCCAGAATTAATGGGTAGAATGCAGATATTACAAACACACTTCTGAGAGGTGACCTGAATGGCAACATGAAAGTAAAATTTACTTTTGGACAGACTGGTGGTGGTGTGTGCCTTGACAAAGCCAGAGACAGCTTGAATGCTATCAACTGAGCCTGGGAAAATGGAGATCTGCTCCTGTGTCTCTTCTTCAAAGGGAACGCAGCTATAACCGGCATGTCAAATGGTTTAAGTCCATACAGTAGCCTGTACTACCTTGTAGAATTTGGAAAGATGAAGGTTATTTGTAATAGTCAAGTAGATAAGATCTCCAGCTCCAAGTGAAGCAATAGTTTCTGTATATAAATTGTATGAGTCTTGCTTTTCAATGTTTAAATCTTGGCCTGGTACAGGATTGCAAGAACTCATAAAGCCACCTATGTTGTCTTTGGGTTCCACGTTTGGGGCTCCTCAGCAGCATCACTGTAGGCAGCTCTACCCAGTGATGTGTCTGCTGTGGCTATAAGCACCTAATCCATTCTCATATCCCTGTTGTGAGCTCTTGCATGGTCTCATGCAGCAGAAATAATTGGAAAAAAATTAAAATGTGGCTTTCACTAGTCACCTCTGTAAGCTGCTGGAATTAGGGGTGGCCAGCAGGGTGGAGCAAAAGGGACCTGGAGCTAGTAAACTTTGGGAGCAGCTGGAGCTATGCTCAGCTGTACTGGTTTTGGGGGGTAGGATGGCTGGGATTGCAGGGGGATTGTCAAAGGGGGTTTGGGGAAAAAAGAATGTAAGAAATCCCCACTTATTTGTTTGGTAAAATTCAGCTTTCCCTTAAAACAGTAGCT
>NW_008630765.1:0-9579 GCF_000691845.1 Merops nubicus | reverse complement strand
GGGCTGGAGCCGACAGGGCCCGGGGGATCACGTGCCGCCGGCACACAGAAGGCCCCGGGGCTGGTCTTTCGGCACACGTGGCCCTCGGTCCCGGAGCGGGGACGGACCTTGTTCCCGCCTGTCCCCCACCTTCCGGCAGAGGGGAAAGAGATCCCGGAGCGGGGACAGACCCTGTTCCTGCCTGTCCCCCACCTCCTGGCACGCGGGAAAACGAAGGGAGAAACGGCTGGACCAGGAGGAAGGCAATGGATTTCGGGTGAGAGCAGAGAGACTGAAGGGCCAGGAGTGCTTCCAGGAGAGAGGGAAGGGGGAAGAGACAGTTCTTCCTACCCTTCCCCCTGCTCTCTAAGCTAGCCATCTAGTAGAGAGAGCAGCTCTCTTTTCTTGTTTTTCTTGTTTGTTTTTCTTTCCTCCCTTTTCCCCTTTGTGTTATTTTTCCCTGCTTGTCACAAAATTTCTGTGTATAATTTTGGGGTCCCTTTGGTGTATCCCACCTTTCCCTGTTCAACCCTCAGTAATAAACTGTTCATTTGCTGCTAATTTTGTTCAGTTTTCCGTCACCTTTACTGAACCTGCCCCTGAACAATAAAAGTGGTTTAAACCACCGCATCAGCACAGCACCATGAGCTGCAGTTTGGTCTGTCCTCAACTCTCTTGCACATGCAGGAAACAACAGCTCGTCCTGGCTGAAGGGTGAATGTAGGGAACTGCCAGCACATCTTGGCAGCACATCAGTCATGTGGTTTGAGGGGGAAAACTGGTTTAGATATTATCTGAGTAGGTGTCTACTAAGGCTCCTTATTTTTAATTAATAATTAATCATTTTCTTAAGGCAGTGAGCTAAGGTGAAAAAATCAAATCATTGCTGAAACAGTAAAAATACTGTAGTTTATGGAAATAATAGAAACTGGATGCAGCAAGTTTGATCATGTCAGTTGTGTTTTACTTATTGTTTGTCTTCCCACTCATGTTTGCTACAGTTGTGCATCTTACCTTCAGATAAATTGTAGGGTCATCAGGCCAGCACCTACAGGCTGCAACTGCTTCTTCTGATGCTGTTATTAGGTTACATCAGCCACAACACTACTAGTTTTAGCACAGCCCCAGCAGAGTGTGACAGGCAGACAGTCATGGCTCAGAGTTTTACTTACAAGTGTGCTTATACCTATAGCAAGTAGTGCACTTAAAATACATTGTTTTAAATAAGGTACAGAAACAGAAAGAAAATTGTAACAATATTTTAAGTATAAAGCATTGAAGACTCTGGTTTACTAACATAATACTGCATTCCTGTTATTTCTTCTCCATTTAGGTGGAGAGAGGTTGTTATAAGGGGAAAAAAAAATCTATAAAATATTGTTCATTCAGATATTATTAAAAATAACTAAAATTTGCCATTTGAAGAAAAAACTCAGTTAAGATGTGTTAGGCAGCTATTCTTAGAGATGTTGCATTTATGCCTAGGCAGCAACAGTGAAGAACACATACATAAGAGGGAACAAGACCCGCAGCTTTTCTACTCATTGCCAACGCACTAGTGAGGTTGATGCTAGAGAAACCAAACTCAGCATGTGATCTCACCCGTCTCCCTGGTGAGTCCAGCCAGGCTATGTGCAGCAGCCTACAGCACTGCTTGTAGCTGCTGCTGTGATCACTAGCCAGTCTGCAAAAAACCTGTTTTTAGTTAAAAAAGAGTGAGAGGCATGGCAGAGCAGTGTTCGGAAAGGGCAACTTTGGGCGGGTGCAGGATGCTGCTGCCAGGGTCCAGACAAACATCGCCACCACTTCCAGAGAAGCCTTGTGGATCTGCTGCTTGGCCATACTCGTGCTGTGGCCAGCATGTGCCCTCTCTGCCAAGCACCTCAGGCAGGCATTTGCCAGCTTTTATCAGGCAAGTTGCTGCTGCACCCACGCAGGTATTTGCTGCTGTCCTGCTGAGACCGAGCTGTGATGTTTGTTCTGCCTAGGATGAGCATGAAAGATGTGCCTTATTGTTTTGGGGCTAGCTGGTTCCTAATAGCCTGACCTTGACAAGGCTGGGCTTCTCAAGCAAAAGATGCAAAACTGCGTGTGGAAGAAAGGAATGTAGAACATGCTTAATTTGTGTACCAGTAGGGTTTAAAGTCTAGCACCTCTGTTTCATCTGTTGCATTTTTTTGTTTGTTTGCTTTACATGAAATGAAAATAGTTGTTGGTAATTACTAGTCTGGAAAGGTCTCCCAAAAGGTTCAGCCTTCTGCAGCAGTATGAACTACCTGCATGGCTGTGATACCGCTGGGAGAAATTTGTGCACGAGTGTATCTGAGATACTCTAAGAAGTCCTGCAGCAATGGTCAAGCTGTTAGAAAACACTTCCTAACAGTAAAATTAAGGCCTTCATCAGGACTTAGGCTCTTTGTTTCTTGTCCTAACCCTCATGGATCAGGAAACAAGATATTTCCCCTGCCCCTTTGCAGCTGCCTTTCGTATGCTTCAGGATTGTTTTCGTGTTCCCCTCACATTAAATTAAACAGTCCTATTTCTTGCAGTCTTTCCTCACTGAGTGCATTTTCTAGACCTATGGCTATTCTCACTGCTCTCTTCTGGATTCCTTCCAGCTTCACCCCATGTTGCACGAAGTGCCTTGCCCAAAACTGGATACAGTGGTTCAGCTGAGCTTTTGCAAATGCTGACTGGAGTGGAACAAGTACTGTATGAGACCTGTAGGCTATACCTCTCTCTGCATATTCTAGTATAGTGTTTGCTTTCCTAGCAACAGCAGCAGATTAACTCCTGCTAGCTTCAGTTCCACTATGTCACCCAAATCCTCTTCTACAAAAATACTACCCAAAAATTTTGTTATCTGACTACACTGCCAGCATGTAGTACCTGTTCCTTATTGGACTATACCTGCTTGAAAAGAAAAAAGATCAATTCGTCAAGGTACAGAATGTTTGTTACAGAATGTTACAGAATGTTTGGGGCTGGAAGGGACTTCAAAAGACCATCTAGTCCAACCCCCCTGCCAGAGCAGGATCACCTAGAGTACACCACCCAGGAACACGCCCAGGTGGGCTTTGAAAGTCTCCAGAGAAGGCGACTCCACCACTCCCCTGGGCAGCCTGTTCCAGTGCTCATTACTTTTAAGTGTTCATGGTGTCACTAATGCCACTGCCTGTACCTATAGCTCAATACCTAAAATTCAGTAGAGTTGCTTTCTATTTCAATATCCTAGTTGCTGTGTTGATCTGCACAAAAACAAGGGCTTAATCTGTTTGTGTGTTTTTGTTGTAAACAGCTGAGCGGCTGGGCACTTTTCTGGTATGTTTCCCAATTTTTTCTCCCACCCAGCACTATTTCACCCTGATCTGCTTTGCCTAGTGTACTTACAAAAAACTGGCCAATGAATGTCAAAAACATAATGAAAGGCAAGATTTGTGTCTTCTATTTTTTATTCAGAAGCCTTTTACCTTATTGTAGAGGAAATGAGATTGTTTGGATGTGTTGCTTTCTCAATGAATCCTTGCTGAATGTTAAGAAATGGTTTGCATATCTATGCAGATCTTTTTCTTTCAAACTTTAAAACTTTCAGTATTTTGCCTTGAAACTTTTGCTGATCAATTAGTTTAATTGCCTAAGGCAAAATTCTCTAAGCTTGCACAGCTTAAAATACAGGCCTCTGCACAATACCCTGTGGTGTAGAGCAGGGCTTGGAAACTTCTGTTGCAAGGCATTACTGACTCTAAGAGGAAGATTAGCCTATCCAAATGATTTTAAGAAATTGACTGCTAGACACAGAATAAAATAACAGCTAATTTCCATACCTCAGGACCAGCAATAAGAACAGACTTTTATGCTCTTAGCAAGCTAGTCACTAAGGAAGAATAACAAAGACACAGAAAGACTTGGTTACATTAGCCAGTGTAATTGCTCTGACTTTTGACTACTAATCATGACTAAGGTTATTAAAAGCTGTAATAGGAGTTTTGCAATGATGTCATGGAAAGCCATGGGTAACTTAGGGTCTTAGGTGGTTAGGGAATAGCTTACTTTAAGAATAGACTCAAAAAGCAACAAAACCCAAAAATGGATACAACAAACTTAACAGATGTTCCTGATAAATGTCAGGGCTTAACTTACAGGGAGGAGGAAGAATTACTGATGAGCCTAGAAAACATTACCACTAGAATAAAAGAAGGTAATTGAGGGAAAACCTGTGGACTGAGGCAAGTACTGTTAGCTATAGAAGGTACTTTGTAGCTGCAGAGATAAGGAGTGCCAATCGATAATTAGCCCCTTGAATCATTGAGTAACACTGTGTAAAAAGGAATAATGACAACAGTTGCATGCTTCCATGAATTTCACTGTCACTGGGGTGTCCTGGAAGCACTGTTGTGAAGGACAAAGGTAGCATTTTACAGAGGAGTTGTAACAACAGTGGGCCAAGGAGTGGGGAGAGGCAGGATGAGGTGGAGGCTATATATCTGAAGTGTCAAAAATTACGCCTCAACATAGAACCTGTGGGTAGGTTCTTTTTTCTTCTTTTTTTTTGGTTATTGTTTTCTTTTAGATCTGAGACGGAATGACTTGCCTTAGTTTGCATAAGAAATAGGTTCCAGTTTCCCATATTTTTTTTAGTGTCACATTCTGGCCTTTGGGCTATTTGTAATGCAAAGTTTTAACTTGTCCTCAGAGAACTCTGCAACTCCTTGCATTATGAAACCTAATAATCACTGCTAAGTGTATTTACATCTGTAAAACAGAGACATCAAAAAGTTAAAGCTACATTTTCAAACACAATTTTTTCCACTGGTGTAGCAGGGACTATGGCTGAGAAGGACTCAAGCATACCCACTTCTTATGACATCTATAACTTGCTAGATGTTTGTCCTGCTGTCCCAGGGCCTGGTGCAGCAGCAGCAACAGTTGCCATGGGTTCTCTTGGCTCTTTGCAGCAAACATCACAGGCATTCTGGTTCTGAGGAACAGGCCCTTCTAATACCCTACCTAGTGCTGGGGAGGCTCTTCTCCCTCAAGGATTTTAACTGTTTTTACAAATGCTTGCTTTTATTAGAGTCAATAACTCTTGCTCAGACAGCATTGTGTGGCTGGATATCAATCTGGGATGTGTAGCTCATTCACTATTAGTTTTTCTCACTACTTCTTCCTATGAGTGCTAGGGAATACAGCAATAAATCAGTAAAACAGCATAGCACTGGACATACATGACTGCTGAGACTGGCAGTGTGAGGTGCGGACTCCCACAAATGCCATGGTGCAAGACAGAGGCATATGCAATTTTGTTTCACTGGAAAAAGGAAAAAGAAAACCCTATATTTTTAGCAGCTAGTAGAAGATAGGGCAGTTCTGAGTGCATTGGATAGAACAGTTTATCTGACCTACTATTTCCTTTTTGTTTGTTTTCTTTTCAGTAGCATCCACATGTCATTCTGGAAATAGGAATGAAGTCAGAAAATCAGATTGGGGCACAGGCTTTGTGTGGAAATGGTGTACTTTGGGTTAGTAAAAAATGAGGTCTGCCAGATTGAAGGTGAATAGTGCAGTCCAAATTAGCCACAAATACATGACTCAAAAATACTGTAAGAGGCTGATTGCTTACCCAGAATCATTTCAGAAGTCATCCCTTCCTCAGGCACAAATAAAAGGCACATGTTGTGGCCTTGACTTACTCTGACACACTGAGGGTACAGCATGCTAGCTTGTGCCTTCTAAGATCCCAGATTATCAAAAAAGGGTCTGTTCCGTAGTGCCGGCATTGCTTGCGGTGCATAGGAGTTTCGGAGGTGTCCCCTCTTCTGCCCACTCCCAGACAGACAGCAGTCATTCCTGTTCTGCTCCTCTGCATCCTCCCCATACTGCAAAAGCAAATGTGTAGCTCAGAAGTCGGCAACATGAGGCCCTTAATCTGATTTCTTCTTCTACACTGCACTTGCATAATCTGCAAGAGAGCCAGGCCAGATCTGGTTCTTTAAAATCCAGAAACACTCTGGCCTGGTGTCTGCATTCCCAAAGTCCGGGAGAGTGTGATGCTCACCATCCTATTTCTGGTAGTTTGCTTTGAAGAGTAATAGTGCTAAGAATTGTCTACCTGAAATATAGTAACATGTCTATTTTGAACATGTATTTTGCCTCAAATATACCTGCCACCCTGAGTATAGATTGATTTGTTCATTGTAGCATCAATATTCAAGGACCACCTCCTCCAAGCCTAGAATCAATGGGTTCCAACAAAGAGGAAGGCAGGCAAGAGTGCCAGGAGGCCTGCATGGATGAGCAAGGAGCTCCTGAGCACACGTAGATTCAAAGAGTCTTCAGAGAGTGGAAGCAAGGACAGGTAGCCTGGGAAGAGTAAAAAGAAGTTGTCCAATCAACCAGAGCTCAGGCTAGGAAAGCTAAAGTCAGAGAATTGAAATTGTATGTTCTGAAATGAACATCTCTGCCTGTCCCAAATAGACTGTTATTACTGTGAGGCCTCTGAAGAAATGTTTTTCTTGATTTTTCATTACGTTCCTAATCCAATGGGTTTTTTTTTAGTGTTTTCTGATGTTTAAGACTGTATGTTATTCTTCAAAGGGGGGAAAAAAAAGTCAAAGGTAAATAGTCTACCAGTTATCAAAAATCTAGTTGCTTAACAGCACTGTATCTTCAAGAAAGAGAGTTTATGCTTATGGGGATGGTTTGGTCATGGGGTGTGTGGGAACAGGCTCGGTGCCTCACGTGTAATCCTGACACACAAGGAAATGGCTTTGAAGTGGGTTCACATGTACCAGTCTGAATGAAAAAAAAAAGAGCATGATTTTCAAAAGTAGGAACAAACAAACCTTACCTGGCATTGGGCATATATTACCACACTATCCGCAAACAAGCTGCTGTCTGTTTTCATATTGATGCATAAATTCAATTGCTGTTCACATTTCTGAGATTAGCATTTATAAATAGAATGGGCAGGAGTATAAAATAAAAGGGTATTGACATTGCAGCATGGCCCAGGCAGGAATTACTACAAGAGAAGAGGCTTGTGTCCCCCTTGTGCCTTCCTTGTGGCACAAGAACAAAGACAAAAAGAAAGAACAAACTTCTTGATGCCACTCACAGGTTGTCCTTGCCACTCAAGCATGTGAGTGGAGCAGTGTAAAGCCCGTTAAAGCAGTTAGTGAAAAATGAGTTTTCAGGAAACCTGTGTTATCATTCCTTTCTCTGGGCCATAGTCCCTAAGTCAGTCCAAACTTAGTTAGGAACTATTTGCTGTTGAAAAATTGCTTGATAGGTGAGTAAGTGTGGTTTAGACGTTGAGGTTCCAGAATGTCCCAGCAGAAGACGAGCTGTGGTTCATGTCATTCATCCAGACCCGAGCAGCGAAGTCTCTGATGAGGGAACATCACCACACAGTCTCTTCAATAATAAAGGAGACCAAATTAGAGCAGTGGCGCCACTTAAAATGTATGAAGAGCTTTAATTTCTGGTTAGTAGCAGCCAAGCACGCCAGAAAGGAGAGAAAACGTGTGGTTCAGCTTTCAGCAGCCCAAGGAGGGGAGAAGGGCAGGAGGGGAAGAAGGGCATGGTATGTATAAATGGGCAGAGCCCACCTAAGGGAAGTTGGCCTGCACCAAATGCAGTTGTGACCTTCTGCTCACTGCCTGCATGTCTGTGAAAGATGGTCACTGGCACCGTCCAGACCGTGAGAGCTCGACTGAGCAGTTTCAATCACTCAGCTGAAATGTCTGTTTCACAAGTGCATTGGAAGATTTGGGTCAGCCCCATGAATCTGGATTTGATCTTGTTTATCCAGCCTAGTAACTTCAGTGGAGTAGCTCAGGACTTGCAGTTGTGTGAGAACAGATGGATGGCTTGCTCTTTCAATACATTCGGTGCTTTGGCATGTAATATAGGCACACAATGTTCCTACATTCCCCTTCTACCTAATTTTTTTTTTTTTTTTTTTTTGGAAATTAGGATAGATACTGTTAATTACAGAAAAGGATTTGATTAAGGACCCTCTGTTCTATCACAAAGAATCATTCCCTTCCTTCCAGATCTTTGCCCATCTTGTTTTCAGGGACTGGGGCAATCCCACTCCTCTCATTTCCCTTCAGAAAGCTTCTCCCTAGCCTCAGGTCATTGTGTGCCATATTATCAGGGGTTATGAAATACACCTGGGGGATTTGAGTCCCACAGCTGCTAGATGTGGGCTCCTGTCACTGAAACTTACTTCTTTGTGACCCTTTGGGCAGAGAGAGCTGGCAAAGCAGAGAGGTGTAGCATTGGGCTGTGGCAAGATTGGAGGTGGGATGCACAGCTGTACACACCCGTGACAGTGCCCAGCTCCTCCCTTCTAACTTTGGATGTTCAGATTCTTCAGTAAAAGGGCAAACAGCAAACGGAACTTGGGGAAAAGTGCTGCTTTCCTCTCTGCACTCAGAAGTGATCTGGCAATGCTGTGAGCTTTTACAGTTGTAGCAAATTGCAAGTCTGCTAACTCAGGGCTCCCCACTGAAAAGAACTTCCTCAAATTGCTCAAATTGCTGTATTTCAGAGTGAGAAGCATGAAATACATCTTTTCTCACTTTGTTGATCAAAGTGCACTTTTAAATAGTAGCAATTTTGCACTTTACATAACTGCTTCCTGCCATGGTTAGTGTTCCAGAATCCAACAGAAATGTTTCCTGCTGCTACAGTTAACTTACTGATAACTTGCTGCTGTTTATTTACAAACACAATGTTCAGGCATCCTTTTTATACTCTCCCCTCCCTTTATTTTTCTTGAGGGTATTTTTGCCCCTTAGAGCCCTGTCCTCACACAACCTTCCTGTGAACAGCACTGACAGCTTGGGTGGGCTACCAAGGAAACAAGGATTTGTGGGGCTTGAAAAGAAAGCAGAAGGACTGCAGATCTGTTAGAGGCTACAGGTGGTTTTGAACGGCAGACTGAAGTCTGTGCCAGAACCATTGTGGCTCCTGGGCCTCCCAGGGCACTTCACCAGACAGGGCTCTACAGTCGTGCTGGTGACTCATGGGCAGAAAAACACCTCTGAGCAAACCCTAGTGAGGAAAAAGTGACCAAGCCAAAATGACTCAGAGGGAAATGAAACCTCCAGAGACAAGGCTGCTTTCATAGTCTGCTAATGCACTTAACTCCAGCAGTTGTCAGTACAGTCAGCGATGCGACTGATTGCATAACCAGTGGAAAAGTAAATCTAGTTATAGCTGTAAACCTGTGGCAGTCTAGGCCTAAACTCAGCAGTCTCTAGGGTGTGCTGTCAGGTAGTTTTCTTGTAGAAAGTTGGAGGGTCAATGGGAAGTTTTAAGTGGATGGATACAGAGAATTTTATTAGATGCTTAAAACACACTGAAATTTCTAGCTAAGAAATGCAGCTTCTAGGTAGATTAAGGTTTAAAATGAGAAGTCACAGCACAAATAGCTTTCTGGGTTCTTATATTTGTTAATGAAACTCTGTTGAGATAAACTGAAGACTTGAGACTGGAAAACCACCTGAAAATATAAGAAAAAAATGTGCGAGAAATCTGCTCAGCACTTTCATTTTGAGGATATGTCTTTGCCCTGGTTTGGGGTAGAACAGA
>NW_008630764.1:0-4366 GCF_000691845.1 Merops nubicus | reverse complement strand
CTGTCAACCAAAACCCTAGGTCTTTTTCCACAGGCAACCTTCCAGCCACTTTTCCTCAAGTCTGGAGTGTTGCTTGGAGTTTTTGTGACCCAAAAGTTGAGGGGTGGTGGGGTGGGGTGCAGGGGAGTGTGGCTGCCACCTCGCAGGGGCCATGGGCGGCTGTGGGGGTCTGACTGCAGCCAGGACTGGAAGTCACTGCAGTTACCTCAGGACAGAAGGGGGAGGTTCCTGCATTACTTCACCAGAGCCCTTAACTCCCATCACAGGGACATGAGGCACATCCTGGGACAGAAATGAGCTTCCTGGGTAGCTCAGAAGGCACTGGGGGAGATGGCAGCACTTGAAGTGTGGCTCTCAGACCTCAAAATAAATAAATACCATGACCTCCCTTATGAGGCCAGGCTGAGAGAGTTGGGGTTGTTCAGCCTGGAGAAGAAAAGGCTCTGGGGAGACCTAATAAAGTCTCTCAGTACTTAAAGGGGTCCTACAGGAAAGCTGGGTAGAGACCCTTCATCAGGAGGTGTAGTGACAGGATGAGGGGTAGTGGTTTTAGACTCAAAGATGGTAGATTTAGAGTAGATATTAGGAACAAATTCTTCACTGTGAAGCTGATGAGGCACTAGAACAGGTTGCCCAGAGAGGCTGTGGATGGCCCAGCCCTGGATGCCCCAGCCCTGGAAGAGTTCTATGCCAGCTTGGACCAGGCTTTGAGCAACCTGCTCTAGTGGAAGGTGTCCCTGCTCACTGCAAGGGGGTTGGAGCTAGATGATCTTTGCAGTCCCTTCCAACCCAAACCATTCTATGATTCTATGATTTCTATAGTAATGACACATTACCAGCGATGGTGCCAGCTGCCTGGGAAGGCACTTGTCCCATGTGGGAAGAGGAGATATTTTCTGGCACCACTTTTATGCAATTCCTGTCTGGAGAATAGCCTGGAAACAGCCCAGAATATTTGTGAAGCAGTTGGGAGATTCCTGGCCTTTAAGCCTTCTTCCTGACAAACCCTCCTCATGCTCCTTCTCCCTCTGATTCAAATCCATCTTTTGGTGTGTTTTGTGTGATGTATCAGGACCTGCTTCAGAGAAGCCAGCGTCCAAGCCATGTGCTGGTGCCACCCTTCCACACTGGAACTGGGCTTCAAATCCCAGCATGTTACCCTTGTGAGGGAGCAGGACTAGCTCTGAGGCAGCCAGGCTTGCAGCAGGCTGCCTCCCTGAAAGAGGAATGAGGCCTCTGGAGGTCCCTGTGCTGTGGCTCATCTTGGGGAAGATTTCCAAGCCTGTACTCCCAGGGTGATTACAGCTGATTTTAGCACCCTGCTGTTCAAACAGCAGGCTGCGTTTTAACATCAGAGTGGTTGGCAGAGCTCTCTCTACACCTGCATCTTTACACGTTGATTGAGCCCCAGTAAATCCTTCCCTTTTTCCCCTACGCGTGCCCAGGGGTGAGGAGGAGTGAGGTGGGACCAGAGCAGGGAGAGCAGAAACAAGAAGAGAAGGGATGAGCCAATCCTTGGCCTGGCAAAGGAGCAGCGCGTAGAGATCACAACTAAACCAGCGTGCTTGCGGAAGAAAAAGGGGCACAAATTATCCAATACTTTGTCATCCCATGCTGCCATTTAGCACCAGGAAGGGCTGGGTAGTGTTGAGGTTCTTAATAAAATCAACCCACTTCTCCCCAAGGCTCCTGGCCCGGGGCTGTCCCACTAGATGTCAGTGCACAGCCGGGTGCCAGCGCAGCTCCCCGCAGCCCTGCTCCACAGCGACAGCCCTAACCTGCCGAGTTCATTTGCTGCTGCTGTAATTTAGGTTTCTGGGGCCATTTATCATAAAGCTGTCTGCTTTCTTATTCCGTGGCTCAAGGCTGCTGGAGTATATCTTGCTGTGTTCCTGGGAGGATCAAACCGTTGGAGCTGATTTTGCTAAAAGCTGTCACAGTACATTACTGGAGCGCCTTTTATTAAAGTTCATTTTCCAGACTGAAATTTAAGCATGTTCTAGACCACTGTCATTTACCATATCCTGGAACAGTAATTTCTCTATCAAAGTCAGTTATTGAATTCTAAAAGTTGACTGAAGGATTTTTGGAACAGACACAGTGAGTTGAAAGAAAAAGAGAACGAGAGGGAGGCAGAGCCATGCAGAGTCTCCACTGGCATCAAGGAGAGCTGGGAGGGTGAGATTGTGCTCCCACCATGGCCATGGAGGGACACAACTTCATGTGGGCACTAATTGCACTAATTGAAGTGTGGTAATCAGTCACAGCACCACACTAAGAGTTTGTAAAACATTTAGATGGAAAAAAATGTAGCAGGCTCTAACAGACTTGAGCTGTCCCTTGCAGAAGAGCTTTTTGTCTCTTGACCTGCCAGGGCTGTGAATAGCAAAGACCAGAAAAAGGTGTAAATGGGCCTGAATCTCTGCTCCAGAGACTGACAGGCAAGAGAGCAGGGGCCAGGAGAGCCAACTGGATCAAAACAGAGCTGGCTGTGGGAAAGCTGCTTTTGATGCCGTGCTCATCACCCTCCTTCATGTTTCTGAGAGCCCTTTAGGCAGCTGAGCACCCTGGGCTGGATTTGGGGGGCAGACAGGGCTGTCTCCTCCCAGGCATTCTCTGCTCTGCGTCCTGACCCAGCAGCAGGTTTGTCTCAAACCCTTCTGAAGCAAGGTGACTTTGTTGTTGCCACCACAAGCCCCACCACAGAGGAGCTGTGAAACCTGGCTGTAGATTGCTGGCTGGGAGCAGCTCCTGATGCTGGAGGGGAGGACTCTGGGCTGTGGTTCAGGGTGTCAGACAGCCCAGGGTGCTGCATGGCCCCTGTGAGGAGGAGAAGCAGCAGTCAGTGGTGTGGCCATCACCAGCATACTCCCTGAGAAACTCAAGCAGAGCTGGTGGGACAGAAGTTATCTAGGGGAGAGGGTGGCCTTCAACGTGGCTGTGGCACATACTAGAGGAATATTAGTGTGGTATGCACGTAACATCATGCAAGTTACAGTGGCTGTGAGGCAATAAATCAAAGAAGATGCAGGGAGTGGTGCTTCCAAATGGACAGAGCATGTTAGTAAAATATTTAGGCCACGTCAGAGTTAAGAGCTTCTTCAGATGCCTCACTCCAGCTTGTCAGGCCTTCTGTCTTTATGAAAAGGTAAAATAATACAAAGTTTCCTTTGGGTGTGGGAGAAGCTGTAATTATAGGGGTGTTTAATACTTTGGCTGAGACACCTTTAGGCTGAGGAGTTGTTTACTCTGTGCTATTACCCTAAGTGGTGCTGTTGCCCTGCTTGCAATTTTGAATGCCCATTAAGATGGAAACTGTATGTAAATCAGGAGCAGCCATTAATATTTATAATTCATGGTGGGATGTAGGAGTTTGTTATGAGAAGAGCCGTAAACAGGAGTTTTATGAACACTGAACACTGTTGCTAACGTGGTTCTCTTGAAATAATTTTCCTTTGCAGCCAAACATCAATTCTTAATTTTAGTAGCAGGCCTAGCAGGGTGGAAATGATGATTGATTTTTCTCCAAGTGCTGTGGGCTGCTTCAGTTGAGATTTCACTATAAAAGACTAGACATTTCCAATTGCTTTTTATAAGTTTGGAATTGATTTTATTTGTTTAGCACCTGACTAACATCATAAAAGAGACAAGAAATACCGACCTAGAAAACTGATGGGCTACCTGGATCCTGGCCTTCTTTTTGGTGCCATGATTTTAAGCCCTGCTGCAATTTAAAGGAGAAAGAACTGGATTTGAAGCAGCCTGGGTGTGACTGGTGAGGTGTCCAAGTGCTGCAGAAACAACAGCAAGAGATGAGAACGGGAGCAGTGACAGGACATCACTCCACCAAGCAGCTTCAGCTTGTTCTCTTTAAACCTCTTCTTGATTTTTCTTTCACTAACTAACTTAACTAACTAGCATAGTTGCAGAAACTGGAGGCAGGCAGCAACCAGAGAATTCATGCAGTGAGGGCTCCTGCTCCAGATCTCTTTCAAACAAGATTAGGCAGAAGCTGTTCGTGCTATGTCCAGAAAGAATTGTGGCTCTGTGTAGGGTTTTAATATTTTATGCAAGTCTGGATTGCTGTTGGGCCTTTGACAAATGAGAAAGCAAAAGTAAAACCGTGTTAGCATCAATGTGCCTTGGTTTTTGGTATGGGGATTTATAGCACCCATATTACATGGCATCGATAAAGTCCAAACCTGCCACACTTGTGTGAATAAGGTTTCATTTTCTTTATCCAAACAAGGATTTTCTTGTAGAAACTGTGTGGGTTTTTTGTTTGTTTTTTTTTTCCAGGAAGATTTAGAGGTCTTCAGATGATTGGTATCTGATGATTTGGGGTTGTCCAGCCTGGAGGAGAGAA
>NW_008630763.1:0-239 GCF_000691845.1 Merops nubicus | reverse complement strand
CGGGGGAGGGGGCAGGATGAGCCCGGCCTCCCGAGCAGCTCCTGGGGTGCCCCCCAGGGATGGGGGGTGTCAGCTGTGGCTGCAGGAGCAGGACCAGGGAACGTGTCCCAGCACAGCCCAGCTCCATCCCCTGGTTCGAGCTGTGCCCCCAGCTCGGGGCTCAGCCCAGCGCTCTCCCTGTGCCTCCTGCAAAACCTTTCATTTGCCTGCCCTGGCTACTTCAGATTTCACTCTTCCAA
>NW_008630762.1:305-4164 GCF_000691845.1 Merops nubicus | reverse complement strand
CGCCGGCGACTGCGCCCCGGGCCGCGGGCGCGCGCCAGAGCTGGTGTGCACGTGTGAGCCTCTGCGCGCACGCTGTGCCTTTCAGCCATGGCTTCATTTCTGAAGATTGTTTCCGAGCCTGGAGCCAAGTCCTGAGTTCAAGTGGGAACTATGCATTCCTTGGGGGTTCGGGGAGAGAGAGCTCGGGGTCTGAGGCCTCTCCCCAGTGCTGTGAATCACTGCCCGGGGAGCCTGCGTGATCGCTCTGTTCCATGGTGAGACTGGCACTCACTGTCTGGGTATTCAAATTAAAGCTGCATGGAGCTGCTTTGCTCTTCGCTGGCTGGCGACTCTTCTTGCTACCGACCTGATGCTGCCATTTCCACACAATGCACGGCTGGGCCCGGGGTGGGGGGAGCCATGCAAGAACGGAACATCAAACAGGAAAAGCTGGTATTCCCTCCCGAAATCCGCCTTCCTGCTTCCAAGCTAAACAGGCTTCAAAGGGGAGGCTTGTTTGTGCTTCTGCACCAGGCCTGGCTTCTCCATGGCGGGGTCAGCCTCAAGGAGCATGGAGCAGGTTAAAGAGCAAGAGAAACAAACCCAACGCGAAGCCGAGCGCTTAACCCCTTGCTGCATCTCCGGGAAGAGCGAGGAGGAGTGCCCAGGGCTGGGGTGCGTCCCTTCAGTCTGGGAGGTGGCCCCCAGCTTACCCCAGGGCACGGGCTCCTCCTGCCCGCACCCAGCTCTCAGCACTGGTGGCTTTCCTGGGGGACGAGGGACAATCTGACCAACACCCAGCGTGGGCAGGGAGTCGCTGGGAGGCAGTGGGGGATGTGTGATGGGCTGTGCAGGGAGGCAGCAGGACAGGCGAGCACTGACTGGGCTCAGTTGCTGCTGCCCCCCCTGCCCGTGGCAGGGCAGGGCAGGCCAGGCCAGACTCCTTTTGCAGGTTGAAGGCAGCAGCATCTTGGACAGGACCAGGATTTTCAGCTCGCCTGTATCTGCTGGCTCTGGCTGGAGTTTGGATGGAGAAGCCTCAGGCCAACCACAGGAGCACAACAGGAGGCAGGGCCTTTGCTCCAGGGCAGGTCCCAGTCCCAGCTCTCTCAGGTGTTAACATGCTCCACAGCCCCCCAGGCTGCCCAGGCTCTGCTGGTGCTGCTGGCTTCCCTCCCTTCACTTCCACACAAAGCACTGGCACTGCAGTGCCAAGCCACAGAGCTCCTTGGCAGCTCCTGTGCTGAGCTGGGCAGGTGGCCAACCCTGCTCCCCACACCCAGGGGTCCCTTCCCCAGCCCCAGGAATCCCTCCTGAGCCAGGCTGGGGAGGGGTGGCGGCTGGATTTTGGCTCTGGGGCAGGCAGAGCTGTCTGCAAGACACTGGGAGTTGAGAAGGAAGCCCCATAAATGCTTGGAGGGCAGGCACCCCTGTGTGCCACAAGCCAGGAGATCCTGTGCCCCTCGCTAACTGGACTCTGGAGATGCCCACGGGGCAGAGCTGGCCCGCGGCATCCTGGGGCTGGGGCTGGGACAGGGCAGCCCGTGGGCTCTGCGAGGCTCAGCCCCACTCCTGCCCCAGCTCCTCCTGCTGCCCTCAGGGATCCTCTGAGTGCCAGGCTGGGACCGGGCGGCGCCGGGCGCCGCGGCACTGGCCGGAGGAGCGTTACCTCCAGCTCGGAGCGTGATCAAACAATCAGAGCAAAGGCATCTAACCAAATCCTCCCGCCACCCTGGGAGACCACCCAGCAGCACAGCCGTTATCTGCCAGGGTGAGTGTTTACCAATAACGGGAACCAGCTTGCTGTTTAACTGCGAGCTTTATAAGGATAAAAAGAAGGGCTGGGCTTGAGCAGCTCTGAGACGCCGGGACACAGGCCGGCCATTTGCTCCGGCTGCCTAAGCCCCAGCTGAGCTGGGATAAGCTATCTGCTCTGATTGTTTAACAATTCCTCCTCCTTGCTCCCTCCAAAATTCCCTCCAAATCCCATTTAACACCCGCCTGCCTCTCCCAGCCCCTGGCACCCCCAAATGCAGCAGGAGGAGAGGGGTTTGCTGGGCACTGCGGGCAGAAGGCTGGCAGGAAGGGAGAAGGACGCCGTGGGCCGAAGGAACGCCGGCCGGGGTGAGGCAGGGCAGGATGGAGACCGGCCCCACGGCATGAGCCGACTGGCTCCAGACCACACAGGCTCTGCAGGCACGTGGGGCACGGCGAGAGGGAGCTGGCACGGAGGGACAGCCCGCGCCGGGGGAGAGGGGAAGCCCCTGCCATGGCACCGGCCCTACTCACCGATCAGGGGCACCACCAGGATGAACTTCCTGCAGTTCAGCAGCGTTATCAGGCTGCCGAGGTGGTCGATGAAACCATTGGTGTCTGGGACCAGGAAGACGGGTCTGATCTCCAGCTCCATCTGCCTCATTTGACTCTGGTCTTTCAGCACAGCCTGGAAGAGAAGGACACATGGGGAGTCATCAGACATCAGTCCTACCACTGGTGGACCCTGAGAGCAGCAGACAAGCCTGGCTGGCACACACACCTCCTGCAGCAAGGGAAGGGGACATCCCAGCCCACCCACACACCTCAAACATCAGCTCTTGCAGGTCCACAGCACACGTGTGAGCGGGATGGTGAAAGCCTCCAGGAGAGCATTCTCCCAGGAGAACAGCTCTATCCAGGCTCTGGGGAGAACAACTGGGAATAGCCTTGAAAATGGAGCTGTTTGGGGAGTTGTCCCATTTAGGGGACTGGCAGCTGCCAGGACTACCTGCATCAGTGCCAAGAGACCGACCATGACACAAAACAGCAGGGAGGAAAAGGGTCTGGAGGAAGCGGGTTCTGGGACTGCAGATGGAAATAGCTCAAGGTGACAACAAGCAAAATGAACCCGTTTGGGACACTCAAGTCCTGCCAACAGCATCCTAACACAAAGACCCTGAGCAGGCAGCAGGAGGGGAGGTCTGTGGTGTGGGGATGCTTGGCTGAGTATCTCACTCACTGTTCCACCAGCTCCCACACGTGCCTTGCCTTTTCTGACTCCATCCAGCTGGGAAACCAGGTGGGTTCCAGCCCTGGAAACCCACAGCACCGGCCTTGGCTGAGCCCTTCACACCCACTGGAGACCAGAGGTGCCCACACACACATGGGGAGGGTCTGCTGGGTTTTACTCGCAACCCTATGGGGTTGCACCTGGACCTCTGGACAATGCCAGTTGGCAAACTGGGACCCATGAGCTCAAATATTACTTTCCACGCTATCGAAGGACTCAGGCTCTTTAGTAAGTCACAGGCTTAAAAAACGCAGGATGCTATTCTAGTGCTTCCTCTGCTTAAAAATAGCTTCCCTGGACTCGCTGATGTTTGTTGCCTCTAATAGGAACCGGTCACCCACGGAGCACAGCAGCACTGCTGTGGAACACATCCGCCATGCAAACCCTTGTTGAGATTGGGTTTGCACCCCCAAAACGTGACCACTGACCCTGTCCTGCCCAGCGTTACAGGGAGCACCCCCTGCCCAGGGTGAGGATCCAGGGTGAGAGCCCTCCCGCAGTCACGCCAAGGCTTTGCAGGCGCCCTGGAACGACGAGCTGCACGGGCCAGCAGTGGCCACGGAGAGAAGTGGTTTTTAATCCATTTCCAAGTGTTGTCATCTGGCTTTAAATCAAGGCGACTTGATGCTGCCACCTCCCACAAGTGTCTCCAGGCAAGGCAACAACCGTAACCTCACCATGTGCCTCCTGCCTGCCTCCTGCCAGTGCCAGCGCTGGGGCCACAGCTCCTGCAGTGGTGATGGGCAGAGCTGCTGCAGGGCAACACCGAGCTGGCATGACCGGGCAGGACTTGCCTCCATCGTGCTGGGGCAGCTGTGATGGCTCCAGTGTCCT
>NW_008630762.1:0-218 GCF_000691845.1 Merops nubicus | reverse complement strand
GTGTGCTCCGCGGGCGTGGGGCGCCCGCCCTGCCATGAACTCTCCAGGGTTTGGGGGTGTGTAAGGAGATGCTTGTCCCCGGGAGATGCCACACCCTGCTGAGCTCCACCAAGCTCCACTTGCCTCAGGGAGATGGAGAAGGATCCCGTCTGCCAACGCAGAGACCTGGAGCAATGCAGCACACCCTTGTGCTGCTCTAGTTGCAATGTCCCTGCTCA
>NW_008630761.1:1273-1783 GCF_000691845.1 Merops nubicus | reverse complement strand
TAATTAGAAGCTTCTCTGGCTTAATCATGCCCCAGAAGGCGGAAAGGCGGCGCCTGGGTGGATTTCTTTTGAGGGGGGGCTGAAAAGAGCCCTCTAAATACCAATATTTTAAGGGGGGCTTGGCCCCCAGCCTCCATTTTCTCCTTGCAGGCAAGGTTTTAAAAGCTGCAAGTTCGTTAAGCCCCCCCAAATTAAGTAAAGGATCCAGGAGGCAGAGCCCCCCTCCCCCATTAATTAGGGATTATTTTTAGAGGGGGGAGTCAGTGAGCCAGGTACAAGCTGCCCCTCTGCAAAGACACAAGAGTAAGTTAATTCAAGTGCAACCCCCCAAAATCCACCCCCCCCTTTTAAAAAAAACAAACAAACAATAATTCAGGAGAGGGGAACTTATTTGAACACAAAATGAGGCTTTTCAAGCCCAAAAGCCCTTTGTAAGCTCTGACACCCCACCAAAAAGGAACCAGAACGTGGTGGCTCATGGGTTTGGGGGGGCAGCCGCCCATGGGTGTG
>NW_008630761.1:0-996 GCF_000691845.1 Merops nubicus | reverse complement strand
CCCCCCCCCCATTGTTATGAAGCTGCTTGAACACCCCCCTGGGTGGAACAAGTGTGTGTGGGACCCCAAAAAACACCAAGCCCCCCTCAAGGAGTTAAATCACCTTCCTGGAAGGGTGGGGGTTAAATCCCACCCCCCCAGATTAAAGGGGGGGGACACCTCAGCGTGGCCCAGCCACAAGGCCAAGGAAGGCCTGACACCACCACCACCCCCCACAGCCTTTTACTCCATTTTGGCTCATTTCTCCCCCAAAAAAGCAGCTTTTTGAGGGGACACCACCACCATTTTCACGAGGGGGGGGTCACGTGGACCCCAAAACCACAGTTAAAGGGGGGCCCCCCCTAAACAAAGGGAAATGCTACCACTGGGAATGGCTCTCCCCCCACGCACACTGGGTTGAATCTGGGGGGGGGAATTGTGCCAAAATTCAGGGGTTTCTCCCCAAAATAACATTTTTTAAAGAACAGTTTCACCACTTTTAACCCAAATCCTCCTAATGCTGGTGGCATTTGGCTGGAGCAGGGGGGAGGCCAAGCCAGGGGGGGGGATTCACCCCCCAGAGCTCCCGAGCCCAGCGGCCACATGCACGGATGGGAAAACGACTCAAAAAACCCACCAAAAAAAGGGGGATTTTGGGTTTATTTTCGCTCCAAACGAAGGGTGGGAAATGTCATTAATTAACCGTAATTAAGACCAGAAAGGTTCGTTTGCTTACCCGGCGCGTTGAGGCTGTTCCCTCCCTTTTGCTGAGGTAAAACCAAGTTCCCTTCGCTTCCTAAGCCTGCGCCACACAAAGCTGCCAAAATGGGGCAAAGTAATTGAAAATTGGGGAAAAAAAAGAGGATATTTGGGGTGTGCCCCCCCCCAAAAAACCCGTATTTTTTGGGGGGTGAAGCTCAGTGGTAGCATTTCCCTGTCACGATAAATTCAAGGTTATACGTTGCTTGAAAATGTCGTTTTTCCCCCCAGACCCGTCACCCAAACCAGCCGTGGAGT
>NW_008630760.1:3414-18795 GCF_000691845.1 Merops nubicus | reverse complement strand
AAGGCCAAGGGGCTGGTCGGGGAGACGGGCGGAGGTGGCTCGGGGAAGGGAGGAGCAGATTTACAGCAATAAACCCATATTTTTTTTTTAGAGGGGCTGGGATGGGGTAGATCGCACCCTCCTGGCCGGTGAGGGCCGGGCCGTGGAGTCTTTGAGGGGTGTTTGGGCATGGGCTGAGTTTGGCTCTCGAGGCTGCAGCTGGGATGGTGTTGGGTGGGGAGGGTTGTTGTTTCCGCAGTGTGTAGAAAGCCTTTTTTAACATGTGTTTGCCTGCTTACCTGCACGCTTACCAGCGAGGTGAGAGTTCCTGTCACTTGAGTGTATAGTGACGGCGCTGTGGTTTGGAGACCCTAAGTTTTTTGGGGGATGAATGAGATTGTGCCAAGCCAAATGGTCCCGTATTACAGAATTCCTCTTTAGGCTTAGATTTGGGGGTGATAGGGGATTAGGTAACTTTTTCAAAAAAAACCACTTTAAAAAGTATTTCTGGGTTTGCTATTCAGAAACTTAGAAAACTGCAATATCAATGCAAGCTAACTGTCTTGACAGTAGCTGTGATAGAACTGCTTTGTGAAAGTTTCCCCGTGCCATTAGACATGGATGGCAGCGTTTGAATGCGTGTCACAGCATCAGGTACCATCCATCCCTCATGGGAGATGCTGTGCTGAGAACCTGTCTGAAAATGGTGTGTAAGAGAAGTTACTATCAACCCTGAGTTGTATTGGTTACTGAAGAGCTTAAGCAGAGTAAATATTTAGAAGTACGGCTGTGATACATGTCAGTGAAAAGCACAGAGCTTTTATTTTCACAGCTTCCTATCTCTAGGTTTGCAGCAGTGTGCTTGGTAAATGGGTTCAAATACTGGGTACGAGGCTGCTTTGTTGAAGAAGTCCTTTTCAAGGACTTGCTTTTTTTCAAGTCAAAGTCAAAAGTTTTTCAAGATGTTTTTCAAATCAAGGTTTTTTTGGAGTCCACTTAAGAGGTGAAAGCTGGAAATGCAAGAGAAAATCTGTAATTCAGTGTTTGAAAACAAGTGGATTAAGCTCACTGCTTAGAACAAGCACTTCAAGAAGATTTTGTTTTCCCACCTAATTCTAGTGTTTTCTCTTCTCTCCAAAGGCTCCTTTGTCTCTAGCCTTTCTCTGGGGTGATGTAAAAGTTCTGCCAGTGGAGGATCCCTTCCTTTGGAGTGGAGTACAGACCCTCTGAGGTAACGTTCCCCACATAGATGTCTTCAAAGTGGTGTGCTGAGGTTGGCTTTGCAGCTTGGAGAGCACAGAACTGTAAAATGGCTGGTGTGGCTCTATGATTTGCCTGACTAAGCTGTTTTTAGTTGTGATCAGTAAAACATAAAGTTCTTTCTTTTGCAAGAAAACTGCCCCCCACAAATCAAACTCTCTTAATAGTTACAAGCTCTTGTATCCTTAGTTTCGTGCTGTCTTTCACCAGTTGAACTGCCACTGTAGCTGTCAGCTAATGCAGCATTTTAGGTTTCCCATGCTTCTGAACTGCTTTTTTTTTGGCATGAAAGTGGGATGGATGTCTTGTATTTCTCCTTTTTGGGTGTCAAAAATTGTTGAGAGTTGCATACCATTACAGTTACTTTAGCAATTCAAGTAACTCGGTAAGTCTTTTCTGGCAGGTAAAGCTTGGAGTGATTTTTAGATTTAAAAGAAGGTCTATTCTAATTCTAATTATTCTAATAATAAGGTTAACTCGATAGAAGTCATGTTTTGTAAAAATAACTCTGGTAGAGATAGCTGAAGGGAGAGAATGCTGCTTTTATTGGGAGTCATCCATTTTCCCAAATAGTACTTTGATACCTCAGAAAAATAAAGATCTGCTCTATAAAATACATGATATGTAATACTTTATAGAGAAGCAATGCTTCATCCAAAATAATTACTCCTCTGAGTAACTTCTGTATTTGTAAAAACATCCTTTGTCCATATAAACATTGTCCTTCTGAGGACTTCTTATCAGTGGTTAGTTCTTAACATGTTCCATTTCAATTGTAAGCACCTTTTGCTCCATCCTATATTTTTGTGGAGGGTGCATGGGGTGGCTGAATGAGGAAGAACAGGAAATATTTCTGTATTGAATTGGTTCAGTGTAATTTTTCAGTAATTTTTGCTAGCTCATGTGCAGTGTCAGAAATAGGCTGCAGGCACTTGTCATCTGTCAAGCTGGAGAAAAATGCTTGTGGCAAAGGACAAAAGACAAGATTACCAGGAACTCTTACAAGTCTTTTGGGCAACTCCTTGGCAGCTGGCCCCCAGAGAGAGAGCTGGCAGGTAGTGCAGACATTGCTAACTCCTCTTATAACACATAAAATCAAAATATGGAGCATGAATGCAGAAAGTTCTTCAGTACTCTACAGGAGAAGGTAAACCTGGGAGTTCAAAAGCAATTAAAAGGATCCTCTCGATACATTTGTGTGGCATCTGATGATTTGCAGTGAATTTTGTGAATTCTGAGGATAAATGATGGCCTACCATTATGGTTTTTGACAGAGAGGTGTCAAGAATAATCCATGTGTGTTTGCTCTTAGTGGACTAGCTGAACCTCAGGTTTCCTCCAGCTGTGCTGCACTGGCAATGCCCCTTCTGTCAAAGCCTGAGTCAGAATACAAGTTTGCTTTCTTAAAATAAGAAGGAAGAAGGTTGTGTGTCACTATTTGGCTTTTTTGTGAGCATGAGGCACTCTGTAAAAACCCAGCAGTACTCTGCAGCTGTCAGCAGACACCTCAGCCTTTGCATTTTTACACAACAGTTTTATCCCCTTCACTGGGTGTGTTCCACACGCTACTTGAATCATGCCCCTTGTGTGGCCAGAGCCCTTGGTTTGTTTTTCTGTCTGATAAAAAGGTGGATGCTTCCATGGAAAGGCTGAATGCAACATCAGGTGAAGCCACAGTTGTTGTTGGTTTAATTTAAGACTGAAAAGGTTTACTTTGGTCCTTCTTCACTCTGTGCAGTGTTTTGGAAATCCTGTTTTTAGTGTAATCTTCCTTTTTACTTCCTCTGGATGTTTTCATAAGACTTGATTTCGAGCAAGTGCTTCCCTACCTGGTCTGAAGGCAAACAAAATTCTTTATGTATTTATTTTTTCTTATTTTTATGGTTTTGAACCACTCAGCCTGGCTCTCCACCTCTGACTTTCAAATGTGGCTGAAACGGGCGTTGTCGGGGTACGTGGCTGAGGGAGGCACCCCAGGGTCCAGCAGCACACTGGCTGTAGCCCTGCTGCCTGTTGTGCCCATGCCAGAGGTCTGGAGAACCAGGCTGGTGGCTGGCACCTGCAGGAGGGCTGGATGTGCAGGGATGGAGATGCTGCTGGGGAAGGACAGCCCAGCAACCCAAGCAGAGTGGGAAGCTTGTCTTCCTGGGGCTCACTCCCTCCAGCACCCTCCTTCCAGCTGGGTCCCTTTGCAAGGCAAAAACCTCATCCCATCCTGAACCCCACGTTTGGGGGTGGCAGGCTTTGTTTTGCCTGACCTTGAGGGGACTTCCCCTGGTGATGCTTTGTGTCCAGCTGCTGGGTGCTGCAGGAAGGTTCTAGCTTGACCTGTGACAGAACAGAGAGGTGACCTCAGCCTTCACACCAACAAACCACTGGGGTTCTGCTGTGTAATGCCCTGGCCTGCAGCACAGCCAGAGCTGTTTTAGCCACGTGGGTTAGGATACCTGAGCTACTTGGATTTGACCAGTTCATAGGATTTGTATAGATGAAGAAACACCAGTGTGCACATTGGTGTCAGTTTAGAGCCCAAACACACAGTCCCAATCCCCTCAGCCTTGTTCCCCTTGTCTTGATGTTCTCATTGCTGCATCTCTGCTGCCTTGCCTGTAATGGCTGCATTTGGGAGAGCAGGTTCCCAGCTTCCAGTGCTGACAGTTGCTGCTTCAAGCTGTGGTGCAGATGAAGTCTAAAGCAGGCACAGACTGCAGAAGGAGCTGTGGTGCTTGCCTAGGGGAGGTCCCCATGTGTGCCATTGCTCCCTGCCAGTGCTGGCTCACCTTCTTGCAGCTACATGAACAGAGCACGTGTGCCTTAGCAGAGAACACAGGTGCCTAAACTGGCACAGTCTGTCCCTAGACTTTATCCAGGTTGCTTAAAGGCAATTTAAGGAAGAGGCAGCTAATAATTTTCAAGAAACCTAATCCCAGCAGCACAGCTGGTAGGACCTCTTCAGATGGCTTCTCTTTCTATGGATAAGTGAGCCCATATAATAGTAGGAGTTCCATGAGTCTTCAGATCTTTTAGAGACAAGTCATTAGTGTGAACTCTGAAAGAGATGAGTTCTCTACTGTGTAAGTAGTCTGTGGGTTGGGCTTTTGGTCTTCTGCAGCCAAACCTCAACTCTCTTGATGTTAATTGTGCTAAAACTCCAGTTGCTTTCAACAAAAACATCCATTTCACCATGGACTTTAGTTGGTGTTTATTTGGATGACAGTGGAGGTAAGGACCTATAAGCATCATTAGTCTAGGTGCACAAGTTTTTAAAAATTAGAATGATAGGAGGGTTACATCTCCTTTTGGGAATCATGAGGGGTTTCAGACAGTTTTGATAGCCTTGGGATGGTGGTCTCTCCTCACCTTTGACTCTTGCTTTTTCCCCAAGTCTTTTTCTCTGTGCTGGTGAGATAGCTAGAAGGGTTTTTCAGCTACTTGAATGTTCCTAAGTGGTCTGAAGCACCATGTTCTTTGACTAGAAATCAGAATATCTGACATCTTACCTACAACTGAGCTGCTCTGAGATCTTGGCCATGGCATTACACTTTTCAGTGCATTTGTCTGCCCTCTCTTTGCTTCATAACACCCCTCCATCTATCATGTCTTGGTTGGTTAGGTGGAGAGCAGGAGAGATAAAAGCTTTCTGTCTGTTGAAAGCTATCAAGCTTCTCCTCTTACCTGCAGTGTGTCCTTTGGTGGTGTGGGTGGGTAGCTATTCAAAACTGCATATGCAGCTCTCTCTCTCTTTCTTTCTTTTTTTTTTTCTCTTAAATCTATTGTAATGGTTTGAATATTTTGTTGTGAGGTGTGGGTAGATGTTTCTGTGGTTCCCAGAGGAGGAGGGTGACAGGGGAAATGGGTGGTGTGGTCATGCAGGTGTTTAGGCAGTGCATAGAGGGAAGTCAAGAGAGCGGTCAAGTCAGGTGCATGGTACTATATAGGGTGAATATTTGCTGTGTATTTGTTTATATATGGTGTTCCTCAGTGGAAAAACTGTTCTTTTACATTTGAAGTCTGACTTTCTGGTCGTTTTGGGTACCAATTTTAAAGCTAGACTGAAAATTGGGATTGATTTAAAAACCACTGACCAAGTTTCGTTCTCTGAGCAGTGCCACACAGTTTCACAGCCTGGTTTTCTTTGCCTCAAACTGAGGGTAGAAGAAAGGGCATCCTTTGGGGAACAGCTGCTCTTTTATATTCATATTAACAAGTTTTATCCGTTTAAAAAGAAAGAGGGAATTTCTGTTGCACAGGAGGAGGCAGAGGTGGGTTTTTTTCCAGAATTGCCTAGTGACTTTCTTTTTGAAGGACCTGCTGTTTGAAAAGTGAGTGCTCAGGCTGTTTGGAAATCGGGGACTTGCAAAGGGTCTGAAGCTTGGCATTTACAACTGAAAGCCTCTGAATTTAGCAACCACTTTGTGGGAAGCCTGTTCTTTGAACACAGATTCTCACCTTACCTCCCTTGTGCCTTGCTCTGGTCCCCAGAGCAGCACAGTGCTGTCCAAATTTGGAGAAAAACATCGATCTCTTCCGAGATCTGTTGTTGAGATGCCTGTTGTAAAATCCCATGTGCTCTAGCAAACGTGAAAAGTAAACAGTAGAGGAAGTGTGTTCACTAACTAGAATTAGTGGGAGCTTCTGACTAAGAATATGCTCTCTTACTAATAAGGAAAGTGTTTTGAAGTTTGAAAATCAGTATTTTGGTCACAGTGCATTATTTAGATGATTGATACGGATCGTGTTGCGTGCTCTTCAACCATAACATGTGGACTCCATTTCCAAAGCTGCTGTAACCTGTTACAGAAACAGAGTTGACTTGACAAAAATCTATAACTCAATATTTAAAAATAACTATCAACCCAAGCAAGCCTGGCCTTTGCCATGGCTTTTTTACTGAGTCACATGTGGAAGGCTGTCGTTCTTCTTGAAGGCTTTTGGTTTCCAGTTCACTTGCTTTCTCAGCTCCCATATTTTGCATTCTTTTACTTCATGATAAGCACTGATCTTAGCCACCTAGATGTTTGGGGCCAAACTCCTTCTGGCTTTTACTGAGAGCAGAGTACTCCACCACCTCCTGTCACTTGCAGCAAGACTCCAGCAGGCTACTGAACACCTATAAACTGAGCACATGCTTGGGTTGTTACTGAAACATAGAGTGCACTAGTTAGAGGCTTTGTGATACAGTATTAAAATGTTATGTGAGATAATACAGCTTTTTCTGGGTTTCTAGGGTCACCCAGCCACCTCTGTGTGTGACATTCAGTAGCATCACCATTACTTCTGAGTCCATTTAGTGCATCCCCAACTCATGTTTCTGTCAGTTGTGAGTTTAGGTGGCTCTTTCTTTGCTCATGAACAGATCTCCCCTTTCTCTGGTGACGTGCAGAATGGTGACATATTGATAAATAGCCTGAGTGGATGGATGTCCCATTGCAGGATTGTCTTTATGGCATTTGTGGTCACTGTTTCGTGTTCTTCCCTTGCTATAAAATGTGCTCCCTAACTGGGTGAAAACTTTTAAACAAGAGAAGAACTGGAACTGTTTTGCAGTTAGAAATTTTGAGACATGGAGTGATTTGTGGCTCACAAGGCCCTGTTGACCTCATGAATATAACTGATTGTAGGGTGATAACAAATTGGTATCCCAGCAGTGTGTAACTGCTAAAAGCTCATGCATGTGTCCCCACCCATGAGCTGACATCTCTTTGTACTGTATGCCTTGCAAACACCTGAAAAAAACCCTTCTGTCAACAACCTTGCTGTTCCCCCCTGCAGCAGTCAACAAATTTATTATTGCAAAGTCTTGGGGAAGTCAGGAAATGTTCTTATTGTAATTCAGCCTAATCGACCTGTAATTCAACCCACCAGTCTTTTCAACCCACCAGTCTGACAGACCCAGGGCAAGAAGCTGCAGGTGAAATCTTGATCCACTTCAGTGGAATTTTTCCTCTTGGCTTCCAAGAGCCAACGTTTTCTGCAGGCACTCGTGGAGGGTCAGTCCAGTGTGGTCACTACACCACTCATCTTGTGTTCTTGGAAGGTTGACAGAGAGATATTTCACAAGATAAGGCCTCAAGGGGGGAAAGTGGGATGTTACCTTAAAAGGAGGCAGAGTCTTGGAAGAGATAAGGTGAGGATGCTGAAATGGTCCCCTTCACACAGCTAATTAGGATGTGAATACCTCACCCCTTGAACAGAGCCAAGGCTTTGTCAGAAGGAAAAGGGTTAACAGAGGTTCCATATTTCACAACCAGGAGCAGGGAGTGGTGGGATCATACTTGAGTAAGCCCTAGGTGGTCCCAAAAGATAGCAGGAGCCTCCAGACAAGGAAATGGTAAATTTTTACCTTCTTAGGTAAAGTTAAGAGTGATAAAATGACTGAGCAATCATTTTCCTTACTATTTTGGATAGAAGACCTGGCTCATGTCTGAAAGGCATTTTGCTCTTTCTGCAAATTATTACAGAACTGGAATCAAAACCAAACATCTCAACCCTCTTCAGTGTTCCACAGATTTTGCACACTGGGTAAGGAACCCAGTTTTGTGACAACAATTTGAGAGCAGCAAGTTTGGCCCTGCTCATTTTGGATCTGAAGCTATTCCCTGTGGGACTTTCTCCTCAGTCCTCTGCTCCTGGAAGACCACTTGGGAGCAGTGCAGTTGTCAGTGTCAGTGCATCTGGCACCAAAATAAATGCTGCAGAAATTCTTTGCCCATTTAAGAAACCATCAGATCTGGGCACAATTTTGCATTGTGTTGAGATGAAATACTTTATGTCTGAAAAATGCTGATTCATTGAATTCAAAATGGAGACCAAGAGATGCATCTAACCAGGTCCAGGACAAAAGCATCTCTGAAATCATGACAAGTTTTGTGTGACAGGCAAGTGAATGTTCCCATCCAGATGTGCTGACATTTTCTGGTAATGCTTGGCTACCTTTTCATGACAATGAAAGGAGAAGTTAGATGACAAAAAACCAAACCATATTTCTTAGCTGAAATCATACTGGATTTATTTTAAAATAATAAAGGTGAGGGGAAAATAAAAACTACCCAAGTTATTTATCAAGGTCTTTTGACAGCTGTCACATCAGAATCACACAGTTTCCATTTCCACTTGACAGTAATTAAGTTCTCTTAACACAGGTAAAACTGACATCCTATTATATTGCTCAAGACTAGCAGGTTCAATACTTCAAATCACAATCATTTTGGTATCATGCTGAGAGGTATTGGTCCTAACAAACAAATAATGAATTATTATTAGCATGGAATAGTCAAAATTCCAGAAGTAAGTTTGTTCAAGCATGGGTTGCTTTTTCTTTGAAAGAAATAATTGAAAGTAGCATTTACACTGTTAAGAGATGTCAAACAGATCTGCAGTTTACAAGAGTAATACAAGTACCTTCCTCCTGTACAGTCCTTTGGAGGAAAGCCTGAAGGAATCCAGAGTTTTGCTTTGCTGAATTAATTGCCTCTTGTGGATTTTTTTTTTGCTGATGTGAAGCATTTCCTGTGGCATTTTTATGTGATTTGCTGCAAACCTGGCAATATTTAGCAAGTTTATTTGTTTTTTTTTCCCACCTCCTAGTACTAAAAAGTTTAGGCAGTGTAAGGAGAGCTTATAGTAGTAAGTAGATTTCCTTGGGCATTGTTCCAGCTTGACATGGTATTTTGAAGTATAAAAAAAAGTGACAGCCTTAAATTAAAATTGTTTAAAGTCTTGGAGATTGATTGTATTCCAAAAATACTGTTCTGCTTTGGGTGGGGATTGAGGAAATAATGAATGAGTCACACTTACTAAGAAAACCTGCTTTAAAACAAGATGTGATTTTGGTTTTTTTTCTGTCACAAAAGTCACTAGTCAGTTGAAATGCAGATTGCTGGCTTCTTTTTGTAATTAAATAAATCTTATGTGTTAGTAAAGGTAGAGGGTAGGTGAGAGACTGCTGAGACAGTAGTTTAGGAGGGTCACTGCAAATAACACCTTAGATGAGATGTGTTTGTAGTTCTCTGCTGACACTAAACAGCACAACCACAGGGCTCAGTGCAAAATGCAAATACCAGGATTTATTTGGGACACCCAAAATAGTCATCCCCAGTTACAGATATTTATTTAATACAGAGATGTGAAGAGAAAAGCTGTAATGAATGTCCTCCTGCTGCACTTATATCAGAGGATACATCAGTCTTGTCATTCAGGATACACATTTTTTCCCTTGCTGTACAGACAGGTCTTCAGGCTTTGCCCATTTCTCTCTCTTTCTCATGAATTATGTTAGCTGGTCTAGCTGTCTTCCATCTGAAGACTTTAAGCAGGCCTACAGGGGTGTAACCATTCACCCTAAAACTCACTGTGTCCTCTTCTTAAATAGCAGACAATCTTTTTAGCTAAACTATTTCATAATTGGAATAAAAATAACTTTCTATAGACTTGTAAAATGCCTCATTGTTGTTACAGGAGTAATCTCCTCCATTTGATTGCCTAAAAATCTATTCTTAGCTTCAATGAAATGTGAAAGTCTCTCTTTTCTCTGGTGATCAAAGTGATGCAGGGACTGTTGGTGCAAATCTTTGTTTCTGAGAGCCTTGGAGACCCTGTGGTCAGTTAGAGTATGGATTTGTGTGACAGCTTATTCCTTCCCTTGCAAAGTTGAGAGGACACAGAACAAAACTCTCAAAACTTAACTTGAAACACTCCTGCCCACTAAAATCATACAGGGTTTGCTGTAGACAGCAGATTGCATGCAAGGTTATCAGCTTATTTTACTTCTTAAAAAGTAGACCCAAATATAGATATATTTTCTGTCTCTTTCTTTCATTGACAGAGTTGAATTTGCTTTATCTTACAGGGCTGAAAGTGCCATTAAAAATCTTTCACTTGTTGCAATTCAAGATTTGTTTCTGTGTATTTTGTTTTATCACTTGGTGCTAAGATAACTTCTGCCTCTAGTCAACACCTTTGTGGGTTTCATGAAAGCTAGTTCAAAAGCTTCAAAGGCTAAGTGCAAAAGAAGAAGATAAAAATCTTTAAAAATAAGGAAATATAAAAAGAAAGTTTCTAACAGTCTTGTGACTTAGTCACCTTATACATCCTGGATGCTTTGAGATACTAATTTATTATATTTGTGACAAGCAGTATCATATTAAGCTAAGCATTTAGCAAGAGAGACAACAGAATATGAGATACTACAACACAGCCAAGGTATCCCAGTGCTGTTGGAAGTTTAACTGTGCACTTCAAAACATTGTACCCTGGTTTCTTTAAGCAAACATTGTTATCAATCATTGGCATTTAGAATAATATGAAAGATTTAATAAAATCAATATAGTCGGCTTCATTTAAAGTCCAGCACCAGTTTTCTGAGAAGCTGCTTAACTCCTTACTCCACATTTGTTCCCCTTGTAAATCTAGGAGGTAGAAATAGAAAATTTCTCTGTTTCCCCACCCCATTTGTTGTCAGACTGGACACCAGTTGGGCAAGTGGTATCTTCCCCACAACAGAGCAGGAACATGCCAACTTTATGGAGCTGTTTTATTACAGAGTTCAACTCTGTAAATGAACTAAAACATTGGTCCTGTTGAATTCCTTTTCTCAGAAGCAGCAGCATGGAGAATGACTCAAATCTTTGTGAAATGTTTGCTTTTCAGGGACATTTGCATGTGACTGTGCCTGCAGTGGAAGAAACATAAACCTCCTGCAGCTAAACAGAGCAGACCTGGGCTTTGAGTGGCACACAGTGTCATGCCATTATAGGACAACCCAAGCAGGCAGAAATTGAGTCAGATCTTCCCAAAAGTCTTAAAAAGCACGAGTGGATTTTGTGGTGTTTGAGGTTTTTTTTTTTCCCCTTTAGGTTAAAGGTTAAATTTGTGATTTGTCTTTGGGTTTCTCTGCCTTCAGGCCATCTTTCGTCTGAAATCAGAAGGGCTAGAAACTTGATTTAATTATCATGATTAAAACTAAGATTTAATGCCATAATCAAGTTGAGACTTCACAGAAAACACACAAGACTCAAGTTACGAGAACTGGTACCCCACAAATCCATTAAAACATTGGCTTTCTAAATTGAGAAAACCTCCAAAAACCCCAGAATTGATCAGGTCGGTTCGAGGATACTGCGACGCGTTTGTGGGTAAGCTAGGAACCAAAGAGAAGCAGCACTTCTGTTGTGGTGTTTTTCTTGCTCTGCGTGGAATAAAAACCTGTATGTGTTGAAGTTTGAAGCTTCCCTTGGAATGTCTTTGAGTTAATTTCTCCTACCTGACATCCCAGCTGCATTACACTTGAGCCTCTGCCTCTGTCGTCCGTTTCTGTATTTCGGCTTTTCTCGCTTCACTCCTTTCCCGTCACCTTTGGAGGGAGAAGTTCCCTCCTCCACAGCCCCAGCTGCCAGTCAGAGGGACACGGAGCGTTTCCTCTTCCTCGTGGCCTGCTCCCCAGAGATAAAATTGGACAGGGAGTGGCTCAGGCGAGTGTCCAGAGTCTCAGAGGTGTTGCCACCGCTGCTGGTCCTCGCCCGCGGGCACAGGCACCTCAGCATGGCTCTGCGGATGTAGTTGTCAAAGCAGTAGTAAATGAAAGGGTTGGCACAGCTGTTGGCAAAAGCAAAAGGGCTGCTCACCCTCATGCCCAGCTGAGCAACCGTGTTGGGAAAGCAGTCAGGCTGCTTCAGGAGTCCCAAAAGGATAGCCATAAGCTTGAAGAGATTGAAGGGAACCCAGGAGATCACGAAAGCTGCCACTACAATGAAGACAATCTTAATGGATTGTCTCAGTTTCTTATCGTGTTTGCCAGCTCTCTGGTAGTGCATGCAGAGTCTCCTGGTGATGGAGCAGTAAAAGGTTAAGATGCTCAGCAGGGGGAAGAAGAAGGCCAAGATTAAAAGCATCAGTGACGCGATCTGTTTGGCTTCTGTCATGGCTTTGTCTGTGCAGTAAGTCTTTCCATATTGCTTCTTCAGTTCCCTGGACAGCAGGGTTGGCATCCCTAAGCAGCAGGATAACAGCCAGACACAGATGCAGAGTCCACTGGAATAGGATCTTGTTCTGACTCGTCTAGCAATGGAGGGATGCATGATAGCGAGGTACCGGTCAGCACTCATGCAGGTGAGGAGGAGGATGCTGCAGTACATGTTGACTGAGATGACATAGGAACTAGCTTTACAGAGGAAAGATCCTACCCTCCAGCTCCCATCTGATGCCTCCTCGTCCAGCCAGAACGGCAGCGTGACGAGGAAGATGAAGTCAGATGCTGCAAGGTTGATGATAAAGACGTCGATCAGCCTCTGGACCCGCCGCTTGAAGACCAAGGCTACTATGAGGATGGAGTTGCCAGTAATGCCCACCAGGAACACAACAGCATACAGGATAGGGAGGAAGGTAGACAGATGCTGCAGGTGCTGATGCTGGCAGTTGTCATCATAGTAGTAGTCATAGTTGAAAGTGACTGTAGTCACAGGCGAAAACGGGGTGAGTTCCATTTCTGGCCGAGCTGTCCTCATCCCCGCTCTGAGGAAGTCTCTGAACTCCCCCTACCCTTCCCCTCAAGGTCTTTAAAAACCTTAGCAAGTGAGGGTGGAGGGAAGGGGGAAGGGAGGAGGAAAAAGTGGTTTAGGGTGGGTAATCTGTATACTTTTAGCCAATCGCATAGGTAACAGCCAAGCAACGAATCTCTGATTAGTCAAAACCTGTCTTCAGAATAAACACTTGCTTTTTTTAAAATCAAGCTTAAGTTTTACTGATTTTATCTTCATTTTGCATTTGCCTGTATATAAACCAAACCAGGTTTGGGTTTTGCTTTTATACTTGAGGGGAGGGAAGGTAGTTTTCAGGACTCTGAACTTTTTAGGACAGGATATCGCTAGTTTGCAGAGATTCAAGATTGCACCAGCTCAGAAGTCAGAGAACAGTGAATTAATGTGATACAGCCTTTATCTTTACTCAAAACTTTTTGTATAAATTGCTTTTTGGGGCAAGTTCAACTTTTCCAAGGATTGGAGGTCTTTGTGGTTTTTCATCCATTTATGATTGTTGTTTTTTGTTGAGAGGAATCCTCTCATAAGAAAATATTTGGGGAAAAACATTTAGAGCTACCATCTTCATTCTGCTCTGTAGTTAGTTGTTCTATATCAGACTTAGGCTCTCCACTCCTGCCCTGCAGCTCCTCCAATTCCTCTCTCCACACCCAGCTTTATAAACATTTTAGAAACTTAGATATCCAACATGTCATACATTCTTCTGCAATTTGAAACTTGACTTGATGTTGCCATCCCCACACATGCTTCCTTATCGACCACAGTCCAGGTCTCCAGAGCAGTGGGTTTGTTCCTTCTCCTTCTGATGGTGTAGCCTGCATGGCTCTTGGGCTGCTGTTACTTAAAAGTGCTTGCTTCTCTTAGAGAGGTCTGATTTCCTTCATCTCTCTCTCTCAAAGTGTCTATATCACTGCTGCTGTCACTTACCTTACAGATGGCCCTTTCAGCATCACATAAATCAAGTGAAAATTCTCATTTTTTTTAAACTACTGAATTCATTACAGCTTTGCCAGCACATACCAGTTTGAAACTTCTACTACTGGTCTTCATCATCCTTCCTCTCTTCTGCAGATGAATTAATTTTCTCTTTCCCCTCCCTCCCCAGGCCGATAGGTCACATTTATATTTGTCTCCACAGGCAAAGAGCAACTCCAAATTTCATGGACAGCAAATTAGTCCCTCCAGACTGGATCTGAATCCCATCCAGAGAGAGTCTGGGTATGCTCAGATTCACTCTGCCAGCACTCAGGTTATATGGGTGATATGCTGCTGTGCAGCAGGGACCTGGTAAACTTCCAGGCACTTGGAAAAGCATCAACTATTAAATTAAAAGCTATTAAATGACTGGCTGCTGGATCAAGGGATGCTTAGGTGGGCAGTCCCTCTTGTGTAGATAAGCTGATAGGGAGCTAGTTATATACAACTGCCTTCCTATCCCTAGGGTGCTAGTGGACTCTAGCTGAATATTTTTCATGGAATGGGTACAGATGAAGTTATCTCAGTGAGAGTAATTCAGCTATCACATCTGAAAAAAGATCAAGGTGTATAAAAAATCCCTGGCTTAGATTACCTGTTTGTGTGCCACAGATAAAAGTGTGAACCTATAAGGAAGCACAGGCTAAAAGTCATCTTCTTGCCATCTGAAGATGACAAAAGATAAACCTACTTTTCAGCTAAGAGTTGTGTAAAAATGCCCAAGTATTTTACAGTTTACAGAAATGATTTTTGATGGATCCAGTGTGTGGAGGTGATTTTTCTGTCATCTTTGTTCATTTCTGCTTCAAGGAATGTATTTTAAGTCTTTTTTTCTTCCAAGAAGCACTGGAAAATAGAGACATCCTCTTCCAATTGGACTAGAGTGGAAGACCAGCTGATCCCTACAGTCTGCACTACAATAGCTCTGCCTCTCTTGCAAAGATGGACCTACATGTTCTTTTACTCTGCACTTAGATCCCAACGACCTACATGCACTTTCAAACCTTAGAAATCAGCCACAAACTTCACGCCCTCCATCTCACACTGCTGTACACTCCTTGAAATTCACTCACCTCCCTCTCCCTGTCCCAGAGCAGACCAAAAAAGTGAGTAACTTTTTCTAAAGCTGAATGGAATCATGAAGATAAGCACAGATCCATGTATCCTTGTGTTTGTGGTTCCTTTGTTGTCTCCCTGTAGGTTAGCCTGCCTTAGTAATATAAAAAATTGGCTAATAAACCTTTTCCAGCAGGGATCAGCTCTGTTCTCTTGAATTTGCTCTGTACTTCTTGAGTGCTCTAAATAAACCCGTGGGTGTTGCTGTGTTTTGCCATATTACAGATGTGACACTTCCTTATCTGGTCAGAAGATTTGCAAAGATAAGAGGAGGCATTGTCATGAATAATGAAGTTATCTGTATTTGTGGTAGCCTGTAAGCCTTGTGGGGGTTTTAGGTGGTATTGATTCACTTAGAGCATCGAGTAGGGTCTTACTCTTCCTACAGCTCATTTCCCAAGGTAGAGCCAAGCTCTCAAAAATACTCAGCACACAGAAATTCCCCTCACAACACATCTGCATAGATATTCCAAAAAGCTCAGCATGTGATGTGCTTCTCCTGACCAAAATTTCCTGC
>NW_008630760.1:0-3367 GCF_000691845.1 Merops nubicus | reverse complement strand
GCTGAAGCAATAGCTGCTGGAGTGGCTTGGGTGCACATTCTTCTGTCTTCTTGTCCAACCCTTGACGTGGCTCTGAAAAAATGCTGCTGCTGGGTGCTGAGTAGTTTTGAGCCTGAGAATGAACCCGAAGCCTTTCTCAGACCCTCTTGTGAAGTTTATTGTGCAGTGTTTGTGCCATTCCTTAAATCTTCCTCATGGGAAATGCTGTATTTCCAGTGGTAGTGAGGGAAAAGGTTCCATGTCTTTGTTCACCTTTGGGTAATGCTGGTGATACCTGTATTGGGGTAACCTTCTAAAATTTTGTGGCAAAATCAGTAAAAGAGATGCACAGCAGAGCTATCTGCACAGGAAGTATGCAGGGTTGTTGATTTAATTTGTTACACATGCTCACCCTTAAAAAATTATGCAGTTGAAGCATTTCTGGTAACAAGATGTGGGTTATTTTTTTCTTTTTTTTTTTTTTTTGCATTATTTTACTAATAGTTTAAATGTGGTTTTATTGCAACTTGTACATATGCTTTTACATAAGCACAGGCATCTAGATAAAATAAGCTACAGATCTGTAAATTATTAATGATGATAAATGCTGAGAAGGAACAGAAGTTCATTTGGCTGGAAAAGAAAGTATAGTCGTTTCTGAATGATTGTGCTTCAAAAGCCTGTAAGGAATAGAGATTTGCAGCCCTAACTAGAAAAACACCCAAAAAACCCCATCAAATTGGAAGAATCTAGATGAAGGGCAGGCTCAGAAGGAACCAGATGAATGCTAACCAACAGAAGTTTCACCCCTGAAGAAAGAGGAGAGGCTAAAACTGATTTGGGTAAAATTGTGGGCACTGAGACAATGCATCAGGATGGGTCAAAATAGTTTCATCTCAAGAGCAGTGGTCAACAAACTGTGGTGCAGGAAGAATATGATTTTTTGGTACCCTCAATAAAATCAATATTTTAAAAATAGTGTTTATTTCCTCTTTACCTCATCCTTTTAAAATTTATAGTTTTGTGTAAGTTTTATAATACATTAGTACAGTAGTACATGTGTATAATAAAAAAAAATTAATTATAAATAATAGGAGTGCATGATCAAAAAGTTTTTACTGATGGGGTGCATGATATGAAGGTTTGGAGAGCACTGAAGGCAGAAATAAACCCAAGGAGACACTAAACAGGTCTGAGTGGAATCCATGAGATTTTCTGCTCGTTCTGGCTATGTGAAATGCTCGTGCATGGTGCCTAAAACATAGAAACTAAAACTGCCCTTTTTATCATTACAAAGAGAATATTTGTTGGGAGAGGCAATGCCTTGTAGTAAATTAATTAGTAGTATTGGAAGAAACAGACTTTTGAACACCTTTTCTGGGTCTGAATCAGCAACTTCTGAAGCAAATGTGAATGTGATACATGAAGAAGGTTTTTCCATTTCTCATTTCTCATCCTGTGTCAACTCACTGAACACAGATGGTGCCACCTCCTGCAAATGTTTATTTCCTTAGACTGAGAGAGCTGAAATGACACAAATTTTATAGGACAGAAATTTTTTTTTCAATATAATAGGGGTTTTGTTGGTTTTGTTTGCAGCACTCTAATGTTAAACTCTGTGTCAGTGCCTGAGAATTTCTGTGAGAGGTACTAACTAATGCACGTGATCCAGGTCTGCTGTCGAAGAACCTCCACTTTTGCAGAAGGCAGGAACAGCCTTTAAGCTGTAGCCATCTGTGTTATTCCCTTCCTGCTTTCATGTGCAAACTGCACATGAAAAATCAGGACAGATTATGAAGGAGAGGCCACTCTAGTCTAATTCAATAATTAGAAAAACCTATAGACTTAGGAGAGTTAGATAATTTAGAGTTAGATAATTTGCTGTGATTTAGGGTAAATTACTCCAGTTCTGCTTATCCCATGGCTTAGAAGACAGAGGTTTGGTTTTGTGGGTCTTTTTTAACATTTTCTAGCTTCAACTTCTGATAGTTTTGCCAGGTAAACTGAAAAGACTATTAGTGATTTTCTTCTTCCCTGTTGTTGTGAGGTATTTTATTGTCTTGCAGCTCCTTTGTGCTCTCTTCAATAAATTGAATTAACTAACCTTCTATGACACATTTCACTGAGTTTTACTAATTGCTGAGTGATTTTCATGTCCCTTTTCAGGTTTCTCTCCACTTCACCAACATGTCAAAACCAGACACACTATTTCAACAGCCAGCAGCAACTCTAGGTGCGAGGCAACTTCTTTCCTCCTTGTGATTTCTCCATTTATAGAGCTGAGGGTGCAGGAAAGCTGGATCTTTTTGGCCCCCTCATCCTTTTCATTTTGGGCTTCCCAGGTTAAAGTTTCATGTCAGGTAAGTATAGCCTCTATTCTTTGCTCTTAAGTGAATGAGCTCATGGATGACCTTACTGAAATGCATATTTGCTTGCCCCCAGCTGCCAGATGATCAGGTCACCCTGTACCAGTGCCTTCTCCGTGTCATTATTTACCCTTCCCTCAGGCCTTGTGTCATCTGTGAAGTTTATCAGCAATACTCTTGATTTCTTCCAGGCCATTGATAAAGATGTTAAATATTTTAGAGTCTAGCATAAATCCCAGTCAGACCCCAGCGTACAACCTTGCAGACAGTTATGAGACATTCATGAGATGGTTCCATGATCTGGAAAGGTGGGGCATCTAGGCAGAGGTTTCTTAATTAAATATAATTTCTAATTATTTTTCAAATTAAAAGACTTTTTCTTGTTGCACCAAGTGAAAATTTTCTTCTCTCACTGCTTTGGATCTTGCCAATCCTGACTTCTTGTCTCGCTGCAAAAATGCTTCCTGCCTGCTCTGGGAGAGGAGTGGGTCAGGATCACTCCCCAGAAGTTCACAGAGACGTGAAACCCTCAGACAACTTTCTCTTTTTTCTGAGTATTTGTCTCCTAGTTTGGAGGTTGCCAAAATCAAAACTCTCTTTCAGCCAGAGATGTCTTTAACCACTTTGAAAAGTCCTTTTGTAATTTGCGTGGATTTGTGTACCAGGGGTAAGGATACTGAATTTTGGGTGTTGCCCTTTGGGATGCCAATTAGGGGTGTTTGGGCAGCCAGTGTTGCCATTTTTTGGGTGATTTTTACTAAAATGTTGTTTTCCTTCTTTGGTCTTTTCCCCCAGTCATTCAGCCGGGATATTATATCACCATTTTTAAAAGCAATCAAGCAAAAGAGAAAGAACCGTGAGGGCTAGAGCCGCAGAGGGGACACCAAAGAACTGAAGTGGGAGAAACCAGAGTTGGCAATTTCTGTGGCGTGTTTCAGTACACGGGGAGGCCCGTGAGCGTCGGGAGGCCCGTGGGCGTCGGGAGGCCCATGAGCGTCGAGAGGCGCGGGCTGAGCCCGCCC
>NW_008630759.1:824-1509 GCF_000691845.1 Merops nubicus | reverse complement strand
CCAGCCACCCCTGGCTGCCTGCTCTGCCCACTCTGTCAGCTCACCGTGCTGCCCACTCTGCCTGCTCCCCAGGGTGCCCACTCTGCCTGCCTTGCCCCATCTGCCTGCTCTTGCCCACTCACCCAGCTGCCTGTCCTGCCTGCTCTGCCCATCCTGCCTGCTCCCCAGGGTACACGCTCTGCCTGATCTGCCCACTCTGCCTGCTCCCTGGGCTGTCCTCTGCCCGCTCTGCCTGCTCACCTCTCTGCCCACTCGCTGTGCCAGGGCCGTGCCCCCTCTGTCCAGGGGCAGCTGAGGTCTCGCCGACACTTCCCAGCCTTAATTTAGGAGCGAGTAAGAAGAGGTTTGAGGAGGGTCACAACGGGTGAGGCCGGGCAGGGAGCAGTGTGAGAGCAGGCTGGTGGGGAGCCTGATGCCCACGACACTGGCCCCTTCTCCACAGCCTTTAATTTTACCCTTCCACAAGCGTCTCGTCTCCGGGCGGCTCCTCCAGGAGAAGCTCTGGGAGTGGAAGCGTGGCGTGGGAAGGGGAGCGGGTCCTCGGCTCCTCGGGGATGGCCAGTCTGGGAGCTGGTGACCCAGGCCCAGAGCGTTCTGCCTGCCCCGGGGCTGTCCCATCGCTGTGGGGCTCTCCCAGCAGGATGAGGCCACGCTGGCACCGGGGCGGGCGCTGCCTGCGGACCGG
>NW_008630759.1:493-792 GCF_000691845.1 Merops nubicus | reverse complement strand
CCAGAGCGTTCTGCCAGCCCCGGGGCTGTCCCATCGCTGTGGGGCTCTCCCAGCAGGATGAGGCCACGCTGGCACCGGGGCTGGCGCTGCGTGCGGACGGGGCACTGCGTCACCCCTCTGCCTTGGGTCCTGTCCCAGCTGTGTGTCCTGATCATTATCATCTCGTGTTTACAGAGTCAGAAGTGTCCTCAGACATCACCAGGGGGATCATCAAACACAGAATGAGTTCATTTTCCCCCTAATATTCTTTTTTAAAAATGTACTCAGGACAGGAGTTGGGTGTTACGGGTGTGGCTGTG
>NW_008630759.1:0-206 GCF_000691845.1 Merops nubicus | reverse complement strand
TTTGTCTGGATTCATTATGTGTCTGGATTCATTATTTGTCTGGATTCGTTGTTTGTCTGGATTCGTTGTTTGTCTGGATTCGTTGTTTGTCTGGGTTCGTTGTTTGTCTGGGCTCTGCCTTTGTCTGGTTCTCTGGCCGTTGCTGGTGGCAGGGATGAGGCCGTTCCCCTGGGCTGCTTTGGGCTTCCCCTGGGGGACAGGCCGGG
>NW_008630758.1:0-46654 GCF_000691845.1 Merops nubicus | reverse complement strand
CTTGCTCTGCTAAAATGCAGAGTCAGCTCTACCAGGTTGTCTCAGGCCCAGTGTGGGCAGCAGGACCAGGACCCTGATCGAGCCCCTGGGGCACTGGGGGGGGGCGCACCTTGAGCACTCTTCAGTTTTGGGCCCCTCACTACACGAAAGACACTGAGGTGCTGGAGTGTGTCTGAAGATGGGCAACGAAGCTGGTGAAGGGTCTAGAGAGCAAGCCTTCTGAGGAGCATCTGAGGGAACTGGGGTTGTTGGAGAGAAGGAGGCTCAGGGGAGACCTTGCTCTCTACGACTACCTGAAAGGGGGTTGTAGCAAAGTAGGTGTTGGCCTCTTCTCCCAAATAACTAATGATAGGATGTGAGGAAATGGCCTCAGGTTGCTCCAGGGGATGTTTAGATTGGACATTAGGAAAAATTTCTTCATGGAAAGTGTTGTCAAGCACTGGAACACATTGCCTGCAGAAAGTGGTGGAGGCCCTGTCCCTGGAGGTATTTAAAAGACATGTAGCGTGGAGCTTAGTGACATGGTTTCTTTGTGGGCAGTGCTGGGTTAACAGCTGGACTCAATGATCTTTTCCAGCCTAAATAATTCTATGATTCTGTAACTTCAACAAATGCAGTTGGGGTTGTTAATGGCATGAAGGAATTGGCAGTTGTTGGCACTTTTCTTCTTCATGGAACCCAGCTGGGAGAGTTTACCAGGGAGATGTGTTAGGCCAAGGACTGTGGTGTAATGACTAAATCCACAGGTCAGCTGCAGACACATTTGTGCCCCTCAAATGTGGCCAGGCACAAAAAAAAAGGGGAGGGTGGGGGGTAGGGCTAAGAGTTTATGCGGTTCAAGGGACAACTGGGAAAAATCATGGGGAAATTTCCCCATCTCTTAGCTAAGGGATTCTAAGGATGCAACACAGTCCAAGGACATGCCTAAAAGAATCAAACTGTTAGAGGCAGTGTTTTTTTTTTTTTTTTTTGTTTTTTTTTTGGTTTTGTTTTTGGTTTTTTTTGTTTTTGTTTTGGTTTTTTTGTTTGTTTGTTTGTTTGTTTGTTTGTTTGTTTTTTTATTATTATTATTAGATTATTTTTGGTGATAATCTGTTCTTGTAGTGCCCTCTCCTCTGGGTGTACTCAGGACTGATGAACCTCTGTGTGATCCAACCCTTTGACTCTCTTCTGAGTATCTGTGCCAGTGCTTCCTGCATCAGTTTGGGCTTGCTGTTGCTGCAGACTTGAGAAGTTTAGGCAAATGCAGCTGAAAGTATTACACAGAGGTCACAGCTGAGATGTCATTTCCAGCTTTACCTGATTAGATCAAATTTTCTAAAGGAAAATTGAGCTCATTCAGGATATGGTGGCCTTGTGCATCACCTACACCAAGGTCTGCCTATGCTTCTGAGGCATCTACCCCAGTATATTGAAGTGCCCCATTTTAGGGATGCGGTGGGACTTGGCCAGCAGTTGGTACAAGCTCATAAAGCAGTGGGGGTACTTTGTCCCCCTCTAATAAGCACATATAGACCCCCTGAGCTCTTAGTTGGCTGCTGACACAGCCCTCAGCATGGCACAGCCTGTGTTTTCTCATGTGAAATTCAATAAATGCAGCATTTTCAGGACCTTGGCATAATCAGGGTTTTCAATCTTCTTCTTCATTGCCTCCTAATATACACTCCTAACAATTAACTCTGTGTGTTGGGAGAATGCCAAATGCAGGGTAAAAGACTGTTTTTTCTTTCCCATAATTAAATGCTGTGTTCGCTGCTGTCTCTCCCACTCGATTAAGTGTCCATGTATGGTCTCAAATGCTTTTTGGTGGATTAGCATAAGGTCTGTCAGGATTCGACCAGTGTTCTCCCTCCTGCTGCATCTGTGTGGGTCACAAAGAGGAGCGGGGGGCCTGGACATGGGTTTTGCCCCCCGCCTTTGGCAGGGGAATGGTGTCTGTGAGGCTGTGTGCCTACCTCCCCTTGCCTCCTGCCTGAAGCAGCCGTGCCTGGAGAAGGAGCCTGTGACCCTCCACATGGTGCCATGGCTGCGCCTGGCTCCTGCCCATAGGAAACGTCTTGGATGTCACAGGAAACAGCTTTTTGCTCCTGTAAGGACCACTTACAAAACCTCTCCTCAGTCATGAGCTGCTGCAGGCTAATTAGGGCAGCCAGCTGATAAAACAGTTCTTGTTTGAGTTACATCTAAAGACATAATGGAGAAACATTCCCCAAGCTGGACTTTGGCAACATCTAAACCACTGCAAGTGATGGCAAAAAATGTAGTAGGGTGCCCTTAATTAATGGGCGTGTGAGTTATGGGCTGGGAGGTGCGATAAGTATAATAGGTTCCTACCAGTTCAGAATGAGCTGGAAGTGAGATGATGGTGAGGGTCCTCAGCACAAGATGAGCAGCATGGTCACCCCAGCTGGCAGCCCTGCCCTGGGGAATGGCTCATCCCTTCTTGAAGTGTTTCCCCCAAAAGCATTTCCTTGAGCTAATGTCCCTGTTGCTGCATTTCCCAGGGCTGTTCTGTGCCACAAAATCCAGATAGAGGGTGCTGGCATGTACCTAGGTGGTAGAACATTTCAAAGCAGCAGCATGCTTCTGCCCAACTTTTCTGCACAGCCCCAGCTCCTGCTAGGAGCCTGTCCCTGTCTCCATTACAGCCTGCGGTGTCCAGCCCTGCCCTTTACTCTTCAAACGTTCCTGGATCCTTCTTCCCCTACTGTGATTCATTTGCTTCATTCTTTAATTTTAATAGTTCTTCAGTTTTTCGCAACTTCAGTTTCATTACCAAGTTCACAAGTAGTCTTTCTGATACAAGAGGATGGGTTGTTATAAGCTGGGAGAGGACTTAGTGGTGAAAGGAACAGAGCTGGCAGATAAACCTGGGATGTGGTTGCAAGTCCCAAACCCTCCTTGCCTGGAGGTACCTCTGCTCCCTGAGGAGGGACCTTGCTGGGTGGGATCTCTGACCACTGCTATTTCCCCACCTCCTCCCACATCCCTCTGTGTCCTTTGGATAAACAGCTGCAAAGAGGAGGCCTTTGTTTCCAGCAGCGTTGGGGGAATGGCTCGTGGTGGTACTGATAACCCTGCCGGCAAACAAGCAGAGAGCCTTCGGTACAACCGGGAGGGCACACAATGAGTTATTCACCAGCTGTTTCCTCTCCTTTCAAGACGTTTGCTGTAAAACCAGGGGCAGAAGTGGTGCACGAGAGATGTGTAATCAACCACACAGAGCTGGAGCTTTTGGCTCAATGGGTACTCGGTCCATCCTGGTCATGGGGACCTGGTTTATGCAAATCTGTGTCTGGACCTCCACGGTGTTTAACCATGGGTAGCCCAAAAATGTGGTTTCTTTACTCTCTGGATGCTTGCAGAAGACCTGAAAATCTGCTTTACAGAAGTGCCAGGTGTCCACAGCTTTGGCAGAAGTTAATGGGAGTGATCCTTTAAACATACAGAGAGGGTCATGGAGCCATGCACCCCAATGACCCAGGTCTTGGGGCTTTCTGCTCAGGCCCCTGCAATTAGTGGCTGTTCACAGCCTCTTCTTTGTGTGCCCCAGTCCCTAGTGTGGAGGTAGCAACAGCACTCCACAACTTGAGCTCCAGTTACAGTAGATGTTCTCTCACCGGTGGAGCAGGGGGCTGCATTGGTGAGGTGCTCCAGAGAAAAGCCTGTGAGGAAAAACTGCAAATCTCCATGCCAGAGTCCAGCACTGAGTACGCTGAGCTCAGGCTGAGCAAGTACTGCTCAGACTATGGGCTCTGTGTGTATTTTTATTTATACCTTTGGCTGAAAACTGTTGGCTAAGATCTGAAGAAAAAGCATTGCTGTTCTGGTTGTGGGTTTTTTTTTGTTTTTTTTTTTTTTTTTTTCTTTTTCTTCGACCTGGCTATTCAAACTGTCATGAAAAAAAATATGTCTGTTGTTTTCTTTTATAATCTCTTTGAAGCTCTCAATTTTACCCACCACTCCCCAGAGCCCATAAAATAAATGGGTGGAAACACCATGAAAATGAACAGAATCCCGAAACATAGCCAGTTCATGTTCTAAGTGTCTTATTAAATGTGTATTAAAGAAATATCCCTCTCCTTACATAAATATGTGATCCTTTATAAATCTGTAACTGATTTTAAGCTGTTTGAAACAGCTTTACAGTAGAATGACCTTCTAGAAATAGATCTTTACAATGAAGTACTAGATGACCACACTAAAGGGCAAGAACATAACAGAAATGAAATACCTGTATATAATACCTGTATTTATTCAGAACTTTTTTGCCTATAAAACTTACAGAATTCTGAGGGGGAAGAAAAGTAAAATTGTTCATGTCTTTCATGTATTTGGCTTTAAATAATAGGAATATTTTCCCCCTAGGTGTTAGCACCCTGCCATGCCCAGGAACCAAGCAGTTAAGCCAGGAATCAGCTGGCTACACCCTCTTCCTCCCCAGCCTTTCACCTTCCAGCAGCGGGTACAGCCTGCTCTCTGCCAACACCTCCACCTTCAGAACAACAGCAGAGACCTGGGAGAGGCTATTGGAAAAGGACAGTATCCTCTTGTACTACCCTGACTATTTGCACAACAGCTACCTCGGAGCTGGAAAGCAAACTCTTTAGTGCCTGCAGATTCAAGGGAAACTCATAGCAGGGGGTAACAGAGGAGAGGGCATAAAACCAAACATTGCACTTCTGTTCCTTGTGCTGAATAGTAATGCACAGTGTATCAAAAACCTGGCCTGTGCAGCCAGCTCCTACCTGATCCTCTGGTACCTCTGGGTGTGGATAGTGAGAAGTGCTTCCCAGCCTCCCTGTTTGCCTGAAGGTTAGACTGGTGCAGCTATTCCCTGGCCCCAGCCAGGTCCTCTTCCAAGGTAGGAAGAGCGAGGTTAAGTTCTGGATCCGGCCTCGTTGTTGGCTCCCAGGACAGAAGCGTCCTTCACTGGTGCCCTCCTGCTCCCAGCTGTACTTTTGCATTAAACCAGAGGGTGGCTCCAGGCTTTCCCTCAGTCTGGGCAGAGAGGAAAAGCAAGTCTGTCTCCCAAGGGAAGGTGGAAACAGCTGAGCTTGTAAGCAGAAAATCCAGCCCTGCTCTGGCTGTGCCCGGGCTCTGGCATCCGTTCGCTCTGCAAGTGCTTTGGAAGGGGGTTAAAATGTTGCTGCCCCTTTGGTGGAGGCTCAGCTGGCCCCAAAGCGGGGCCGAGCTCCTGCTCCTGCTGCTGATGGTGGGTGCATGATGACAACCTACATGATTACGTTTCCAGCAGTGGGTCTAGCAAAGTGTTGCCAGATGATGATGAGACCTCACACAGTCTCAGGGATGTTTTTAGATTAGTCTATTAATAACTGCCTATGTTTTCATTTCTGGGAACATAAATATGTATCCCCAAATGCTCCTGATTGTCACAGGCCTCATCAGGCTGGGAGTGAGTAAATTGGTGACTGATTGCGGTCCTGTCCAGCGTAAGGCTTTGTGATTGATTGGCATGGCCAGAGCCGTCCTCGCCTCACTTCTGTGCCAAAATTCCTGGATGCATGCACCCCTTAGAGTGCCGGCTGGGAATGAAGCTCAGGAGAAAAGCTGCAGGAGCTGGGCCAGTCCTGGAGCAGGCTGGCATAAATTCAACTAATTTGAATGTGAATGACACCCATTTAGGCCAGGTCTGGAATTTTCCCCTGGCATGGGCTGACTCTTCGCAGCTCGTATGTACCCCAAAATGCTGTTTGTGGGAAAAGAGCTGTGCAAAAGCAGATCGTGGTGCCAGCCTGAGCTGTGACTTTGCCTATGAAAAATATGACTAATATGAGCAGTTCTTTTTTTCTTGTGACATAAATTAGATTTCAACTTTTGTTAAAACTTGAAGTAGTTAATGAGTGTATACAAATGAATGTGCAAGGGGTCCAAACATGTAAACTCCCACCCATGAACATACACACTAAATACTGGCTGATTCTACTGTAAGTGTTGTTGCTGGATTTAAACTTCCTCCAGATCTAGTACTTCTGAAGGTGAGATTTTGTCTTGCTGTACACAGGCCTGCCAAGATGCTCAGTGCAAATGTTGGATTTGATCTGGTTATTGCAAGTTTCTTAGGTGATTTGGGATCTGGGCTTTTCATGTAGTCCTGTCTCTGACCCCAAAAATCTCTTTGGGCTCTGGACTGTGGTGCTGCTGGTTTTGGTGTACATGGGTGTGTTGGTAAGGCCCCCACCTTGCCCCCAGCCCACCACCCCCCGGAGACTGGCATTCCCACTTGCCCCAGGGGTCACTTTGTAGTGTCTTTTAGCTGTTGGGTGACTAAATTAAAGTGTTCAACCTAGTGACAGCATAGGAGGTACATCAGTGACCCCAATGATGGGAACATGCATGCACACGTATGTGTAACACCAAATACAGCGTAGCACCTATCAAAAAGATATTTGCAGGTGACAAATAAGATCTGCTGAGACAAGAGCTGCCCCAGTATCTCTGCAGCTGGCAAGACCACGTCCCTGTGCCCAGTACTGCCTTTCCACCCTTTGGAAACATGAAAATCACCCAGGGCGAGCTGCTGCTTCCCTGTCAGCTCAGCATGGGTCTGCCAGCTTCAAGTATCACCCTGAGCCAGTATCTGTTACAAACGCAGCTCTTCCTAGGATCAAAGAGGGAAACCAGCAAAAGACTCAAAAAAGGCTTCTCAGAGCTTTTACTCAGTCCCCCCTGCTCTGGGAGTGACGCAGGACCTGGCTGTGCCCTGCAGAGGCAATGCTTCACTCCAGAAGCAAATGGCACTTCTGGGCATTCTCTGACCACTTTTAAGTGTCTTAATAATGTTAAGTCCCACATTTGGGCTAAAGTAAAACAAATTGCAGTTTAGGGAGTCTGTATTCTAGGCAATCACATGAAGAATTTTATGACAAAGAGCCGTGATGCTCTGTGCAAGTATTAATTTGGTCTTGCTGCTGGGGGACTTTCTGGAGAAAGAAATGATGAGAAGAGAAACAATGTAAAGAAAGAGGGGAAGGAAACTGGAAAGTGAAGGTCTTGTCTCCCTTGGCATGTTAGAACCTGCCTGGAGATGGTCTTCAGCAACGGTGGTGAAATGTCCTTGTCTAGGTCATCGTGCCTGAGCACAGAATGGGAAAGAAGAGCAGGTCTGGCCTCAAAAATTCAGAAACAGGAGGGTGAAATTATGCTTTCCTGCTGTAGCCACCTGGCCTCATGTGGAATCACCCAAAAGCCTACTACTACTGCAGTAAAGAGCAAAATGTGGCCATAGCCAACCAACTGTTTGCCAAGCCACGGAGGGACTGAAGTCAACTAATTTGGTAGCATGATGTTTGTGTAGTGCAATCCCACCTTAGTCTTTAAAATGCTAAATCAGGAGTGAAACGAAGATTTTTCTCACCACGGGATTTAGTTCAGCCTTTCCAAATGGGATAACAGAGCCGAGTGCCACATTTGTTGCAGCTGTTACATTTCATCCCATTTGATTTCCTAGGTTGTCTTGAATAGCCAAGGATTTTCCAATAAAATAGTTCTGTGCTTTGCAGGCTGCTATATTAATGAACCATGGATAATGTTTCTGAGAGTATCTCAGAAATAAGAGGGTGTACCTCAAACCCAGGCTGCAAGCCCCTGGGCTAACGAACATCAGGCTTCCTATTCTAGCATCAGTCTCCTCAGCAGGATGGAGGCTTTATGAAACAACCTATCGGTGAGATTACTGCATGGTTGGCTCTGCTTTTAGGGGCCAAAAAACTCCATTAAAGAACCAGTGCATGTTGCAGGGCAGAATGTGCACTGTGCTGAACTGGGTGGCACTGTTTTGGAGGCTACTGCTACACTGGGAACTGTAGGAGATGATATTTCCTAATGTTTAGTCCCCCTGTGAAAAGGCTGTCACAGGATGCATTACTTATACTGAATGGGCCATCAACTGTTTTTGTTAATGTTGCTGTCCCAAATGGCCTGGGAAAGGCTGTCAGGAGAGGTCCCATGGTGGGCAGTCCATGCACAGCCTCCTCTGCCACCACAGCAGGGCTGGAAGGAGGCTGCTCCCGGGGGAGGGCAGCAGGCTCAGGGGCCACATCAGCCCTTGCCTGCCTCAGTGCAGGAGGCATCCTTTCCCCAAGGTGAGAGAACGGTGCACATGCATTGGGAGAACTTTTTGGGGAATCCCTGTCACTGGGGAAATCCCACTGGTTTCTGCCAGCTGGGTGCAGGAGAGCCTTGATAGCAAACGAAGGTTTCCCAGCCCGTTCCTTACGGGTCAGAGGGAAGCGACCCACGTGCAGTGTTGTGAAATCAGATCCGGTTTTTCTCTGTGACACAGATCTCATCTTACCTGTCCCTTCCTACCCACCAGCAGCTCAAGGAGCCAGCTGCGTGTTACATTCAGCCCTTGCTTGAAGCTGGCAGTATTTTGGCAAATATTTCTGCAGCTCTCAGTCACAGTTCTGAGTGTGCTGATGACTAACAGCTCCCAAGGACCCCTCCATGCCTGCTGTCTTCTCTCACCTTTGTGAATCAGAGAGGTAGGAACAGAGAAGGAAATCAAGTCAATGACAATGATGAGAGAGCCCTTACAAACTGAATGACTCAGCAGACACCCTGTTTTCAGTTATTTACATTTAATAAGCCAGATCTTCAGGGTTGAATTTTTCTTGCTCAGTTCCCGTCAGGTACTTAAATCACTCGCAATACTTTGCAAATACAGATTTTCACCTTGTGTGTAAAAACAATATTATTAATAGTTTTAGCACAGCTGGTTCCTGTAATACTTTTCTGGTTTCAAATATACAAGGATCCTTTAGAGTCTCAGGTTCTTATTTCTGACATTAGAGTCAAACCTTAGCTTTTATTCTACTTCAAATTCTGTTCCAGCTCTCAACTTCTAGCTCATAATTTTGCCCTTAGAAAGGCCTAGGAAAATGAAGAAATTAAAAGACACTCTCAAATGCACTCTTTTTAAGATCACTGATGATTTTTATGTTAGATAATTTCAGCTTGGTGTTATCCTTAAGTGCTTGAATCACAGCTGATAATGTCAAAAATAGGGTATTCAAGATAAAGTGCCTTTTAAAAAATAGCACATAAGGAGCTGACCAATATTAGAACCTCTTGAAAAACCCCTGTGACACAAAGAAAAACAGGTGGTGTGAGTGCAACCCAGCATGGCTTCTGCCTGGGTCTGCAGGATGCTGGATGGGCACAGACCCAGACCCTGCACAGCTCGCTTGCCTCCAACCCCTTGTACACCTTCAACACTCAGATACCCACAGAAACAACCTGGGCTGCTAAACCACTCACCAGGTGGGTGGTTAAAGCTTTCATTTGGGCAGAAGCAAATCCTCAGCAACCTACAGGTCCTACAGATTGGCCTTCAGGTGACTGCTGTTAGCTATAAAAGGCATGCAGACGCTGGGCAGTCTAGCTGGGTATCTTGGACAGGAGTTGCTGCCTTGAAGTATTGCTCTTTGCTGGTATGTTTGCTAGTGGTATGTCAGCCCTGGGATTCGGGCTGGAGGGAAGTTTGTTTTTGTTAAGCTTCCTACTGAGGGCTAAGCAGTGCCTACAGGGAGCATTCCTCTGTCTTGGAAAATGAAGTTGGGCTCCCAGCTCCCTGCAGGATGTAAGAGCTGGGCTGGGGGCTAATGAAGCTCGTATGTGTTTTGGAGGATGAAGAAGAGGAGCCTGGGTGATGTTCAAGGTTTGGGGAGTTCTGCATTGATGATGGCAAGTTCAGTGTGGGTTGCTTCTCAGTGTGGGAAAATTCTGCCCAGCTAAATTATTATCTGGATCCAAGGAGCAGGTGACTCCTGGGAAGGGGCAGTTTGTGGCGTGAGGCTGGAGGAAGGCACATCTGTAGGCAGCTGGCCCCAGGGGACACCTTCCCAAAGGTCCCCTAAGATAACTAGTTAGTACTTCCGTGATGTTGGTGATGCAACAGTTGCTGCACTGGCTCTGAGTCTCTCTGGCCCAAGGAATTATTTCTCGCGGCAGTATCCTCTTACTGCTTCGGATGTGTCACTTTTAGGCTGATTTGTGTCTGGGTCCAGCCCTTCTAACAGCAGCTGAACATTAACAGCTGAAAGCTTAACAGTAATATGCTTAGTGTAATAAGATTTATTATTTTAAATGCCTGATTAAGAGCCCTAGGGACCAGAATCCCTCTTGCAGGGGCACCAGCATGCGCCCTGGCACCAGTGGGTGAGGTTTCCCCTCCTCTAGCAGCTACTGGTGTTGTACACCTCACACCTGTGTCCAGCCTGCTTTTAAGTGTACGAAGTCATTTTGTTCTGTTCCTACCACCCTTTGCTCCTGGCGCTGGTTGCATCAGGGACTCCTTTGACGTGGGTGTCTGCCCTTTGAGCTGGACGGGCATTGCTGAGTTGCTTCATCCTGGCTGGGAAACAGGCTGTACGTGAGGGCACTTGTAACGTGGGGCGCTGGGGCACAGACCTCACATGGGGAGTGGTGCTTACAAAGCACCTCACATTGCAAAATTATCCTTACGTATAACGGTGCCTCGTGCCGTATGTCCCGGACAGGGGGAATGGGTTCAGAGCAAGGTGGGAGGGAAAATACCTTTCTGTTTCCCGTAGCTCGGCCTTCAAGTTCCCAGGTGAAATAGAAATTTCAGCTTGATGACAAAGTATATTCCACTAAATGTCTTCAACTATATATTCAAACAATATATATTCAAACTGCATCAGAGTTAGACCAGAAATTTAGAAGAGAATTGAATCAGAATATTAAACCAGTGATTCCCCAGAGGGAAATTTTCTCAACTTGTCTGATTCTCCAAGGAGATGGTATTCCCAAAGAACTCATTTTGTAACTAATGATCAGATGAAATCAGGCTCTATCGATGGTTTAGAAGATCTAACTTGGCACTAGTTGAACGCATATGGAATTTGTCATTAGTAATAATGACAAAATAGTTTGAAACATTTTCTCTGAGTGTGTATTTTTTTCAGTGAAAATGCACTCGTACACCACTTTTCCCCTCAATCTGTGAGGTTGGTAAAAGGTGATCATTCCCTGTTGTAACCTGTATTGAAGGGGATACTCCACCTTTCTATAGCATTTTCCTTTTATTTGAAGACCTTTTGCAGAGGCCGATGGAAGTCGTCGTGATGTGAGCAAGAGACAGAAAAGGTGCCAAGTGTCTTGGAAACACAGACAGCTACTTCTGGGAAAGTGGATGGCTAAGGGCTAACAGGAAGGCAACCGCTTGATTCCAAATTGAGATTCAGTGTCCCAAATAGCATGGATCTTCTCAATTTCTTCTGCCTCTTTTTAAAATCTTGTGCTTGAGGTGCTGTGCCTCAATTCATTTGAATGTAAATACTGTCCCCGTTTGGCACTAGCAGAATGGCTGAGCAGATCAGGGTTTGTTTATTTTTTATTATTAGCATATATTAGAAAATATACTAATTTTTCAATGGTCTCTCCCCTGGGCAGTGGAGGATCATGCAGAACACAGCAGCTTTGGACTGGAATGGGTGGAGGATTCGGGAGGAGAGGGCTGAGGGAGGACAGAGGGTGCTGCTGGGGAGAGGCTGGTGCAATTCCTCCCATGGATGGACTCCCCTGGAGGAGGAGAAGGGGCTCTGCCTCCCTTCTTGTTCAGCCAGAGCAGATGTGCTGGGCCAGCAGTATGGACCATTGGGTGCCTGCAATGGACCTGCCACGCACATGGCTCTACAGAGGTCCGTCAAAGAGCAATAGTGGATGAGGTACCAGAAGGGCAAATGCTGCTGCTTTTCCTTCATTTCTTTACAGTGGGGTGCAATACCATTACCCAAAAGGAAGAATTGTCCTAGGCAAGCCGAAGGACTGATGTTTGGTTCCCAGCAGAGCAAGGGAGCTGTCAGAAGTGGGGAGATGCTTGAAAAATGCAATTGCCGGGTGGGTGGGTGGGTGTTGGCTGATGACCAGGAGGACCTGGGTGGATGTGTGAGAAAGGGCTAGGAGTGAAATTGGCAAAAGAGTGGAAAGATTAGGATGTACCTATGTTTGTGGAGTCTGGTAATACACCTTCCCCAAAGGCTGCAGAATCAGCTGCACCCTGCTGCCTGGCAGAAGGCAGTGCTAAGCAAGGGTTGTGAACTTCAGCCCAGTGGCTGCACAACATCTGCTCCCCTTTGAAATAAAAAGATGGATGAGCTCAATAAGACATACTATAGATGGCTTATAATATATTCCTGCACCTATGTGTTGGCTGAGCAAAGCTTGTTTAGCCTTGTGAGCCAGGTGAGTGTGCACAGGTACTCGGGAGAACGTATGGAAATGATGACTGTTGGCAGTGTAACACAAACAGAAATACTGGGAGAAGCTGAGTGCTGTTTGTGTCTGCAGCTCTTCTTTCAGCAGGGACAGCCAGGCTGTTATCCACTGACCCGGGCTTGGAGGAAGGAGCACCTCCTGTGCACTGACCTTCTTTTTCCTTCCTTTTCTGCCCCATCTTGGATGGTTTTGGTGCTGCTCTGGGCAAGTCCTGCAAGAACTGGGTGCAACTCTGGAGAGAGGACCTCTTTTGCAGGGCCTTCACACTTAAGCCAGGGTAATAAGGGACACAGAAGGTGAAACTGAACCCAAAAATTGGCTATGGACACCATGTGCTTAGTGTTGATGGCATAGGGACACATAGTTGACTAACCGGGAGGGTGTGAGCCTTCCTGGTTGGGGTGGGAGGGGGGAAGAGTTTTGCTGACATCTGCATGTGGGTCCCTGCTTCCTTGTCCTGCTGGAGTACAGAGATCTGCCCTGCATCCTGACCAGGTACTGCTGGCCAGGAGATGTGAGGATCTGTGTGCTTTGTCCTACAAACCTGTCCTGGTCAGTGGCTGGTGATGCCCAGAGTGACCCCAGGAAGCAGGGGTGAGTGCCTGAGGGGGATGCCAGCCCTGGGTGGCTCCAGTCAGCATCTGAGCCCAGATGAACTTCCCCTCAGCAAATTCTCACACTGGATGACTCTGTGATTCAGTCACGCAGTGGCAGCCGTCCAGCACCCCAAACCACAAAACAACAGAAACTTTAAACAGAAGTTGCTGAATGGCACCCCAAGGAGGCTGCAAAAGGCCCCAAGTACTCTGCTTGGGACCATCTCTCTGAGATGAAGTGGGACAATGCCCTGACACAACTTGGCCCTGAGCTCCTGGTGTGGCTGGTGGCATCCTGGGTGAAACCACACAAGGAGCACAGAGTGAGGCTGGTCTGTGCTGACCCACAAGGCAAAAATATCCATGTTGATTTTAATGCTAACTATTTTTAGGTGGGGGAGTGGCATGAAAGCCCAGTTCTTCTCATTTACACTGATTTTCCATCAAATCCCAGTGAGAGTCTGCCTCAAGCTGGTGCAGTGGAAGTGATGGTGGCCCAACCTGTGGTGGCCAAAGCCTCAAAGTTATTGCAATGAACACACAGTGTCTTGCATTGATCCCCTCTTACTGGATTTGGAGTTAGGTTACCAAAGAAACCAACTGCTTAGGAAGGTGGGTGGCTTTTGTAGTTGTTGGTGATATGTCTTGGATTTTTGTGGCTCTGTTTGAAGACTCTCCCATGGCTTTACCCTGCGGGACCTGGTAAGGATTCACCCTGAAACCACTGGTAGGAGAAGGAGCTGCTCCAGCCTCCCTCGAGCTTTGGGGTATGCCTGTCTCTCAGGACTGAACTGCAGCTTAAGATCTTGGCTCCAGCCTTGGGATGTAGGGTGCCCCTGTTTGTCACCAACAAGGACAGCAGCTCCCAGCCTTGCTGGTCTTCCTCCAGAAGCAATGGGCTGCTGTCCTGATAGTTCATGGGTCCTGCAAGATGCTTTCAGACCCTGTCGTTGGTGGGGTATTTGATGTCGCCGTTCTCACCGGGTGCCGGTGCGGGCACGACGCGGTGCAGCCCGCTGCCAGGCTGGAGCAGCTCCAGATTGTTTCGCTCCTCACCTGGCACCTTGACTGAATAGCTGGAATGTCTACCTCTAGAAAGCATCTGCTTTCCAGAGGCTGGTAACTGTTCACTTAAATTCCTCCCTCCGGAAAGGAGAGGTGTGTGGTGAAGGCACCTCTTCTTGCTTGTCCAGCACGCAGCAGGCTGTGGATAGTGCAGGCTTCAGCCCTGGGTGCAAAGAGCAACCAGATGGGGTGTAAGAGGCCCCAGCCTTGTCTTCTAGGATGGCTGTACACTGTGGTCCTCGGCTCTGTGGAGCCTGCTCTGCTTTCCACAGGACTGAGCAGCACGGAGGGGCGGGTGCTTGGCTCTGGTGGTTCTTACGACATGGCGAGATCCCCCTGTCCTGGGGGATTTGATCCCCCCACAGCTCAGTGCTGGGTGCACTGGGCTTGCTGCCTGTTGGAACTTGTCTTCAGAGGGAAGCTTGTCTTGCGTGGGAGGATCTTGGTTGGGAGCTGTTCTTCTGGATTTGGATTTATTCTTTTTTATTTAGTTTCCCCAGTTATTGTCGGAGCTTGCCGATGGCTTTTTATAAATTCGGCTCCACTAGAGGGCAATGTGATCTGGTGTGGGAAAGGAGCGAGCCTGCGAGGCAATACCACAACGTGCTCCTAGGGACAGGATGACGGTACAGGGCCACCACGGGCCCTGGCCCGCCGTGGGGCTGAGAGAAGGGTTGGGCCCATCCCGGAGTGGCACCCCAGCCTTGGGTGACAGCACCTCCCGTGTTGCTGGTAACCTACGTGGTGCGAGGCTTGTTGGTCAGTGCCGAGACAGGAAAGAACTTGACAGTCAGTGATTGTCACCAAAAAGCGTGGGGGGAAAGCCCAAAGTAACGCTGAGCTCTTCTGAAATGTCTGTCCACCACCCACGCGGTTTCTGTGCCGAGCTGCACAAGGACGTGTTTGTGCTGCGAGGAGAGGAGCCTGCTCAGGACACATCTTCCTCTTCTCTGGAGATGTCAAGGGCAATTGCTCTGTGCTTTGAGCAGGAGGTGACAGCGCCTGTCAGGAGTTGTCTGTTCTCCTGTCCTCCCCTGGGGTGCAGGGGGCGTTTTGTTTTCATCGGGTCTAGGGGACAGTATTTTACCCAATATATTGAATATAAAAGCTTCTTTCCCTGACCTGAGTGGGTAAAGTCTGATATAGCATCACACCTCTTGGTTTTGAGAACGTATGTGATAGTGTGGCTTTGGCTGGTGGCCTGGCAAGCTGTAAAATATGAGTTTGTGGGGTTTGGGTGTTTTGGTGTGGTGTGGTTTTTTGTTGTTGTTGTTGTTGTGTTTTTTTTTTTTTTTTTTTCTTCCCTTTTGAGGGGCATGGAGTTTAGCTGATGATCTGGGCTTTGTTATGTGTGATCAGGCACAACAAAACCTTCAGGAATGAGCCCAGAGAGGGCTGGAGGCACGGGAATGGTCCAGCCAGGTGACCAGCCCAACTGTGGGGTAGAGGACTTGGGGTGCACAGGGCTGGGTGGGTGCAGAGGTGAGGATGAAGTTGAAGAAAAGCCCTGGGCTTTGCCACAGCTAGGGCAGACTTGGTAAGTGGCTGTGGCAGCTGGCCAGCAACTGTAAGGTGTGGCTATGAAGTGCATACACCTTCAAATATGGCTTGTTGGCTACAAGCTGGTCCCTCCCATGGGCAGAGCCTCCCTGCCTCCGCTGCAGGCATTCCTTCCCATGACCCTTCCTCCACAGAGGTTCATCTTCTTCCAGAGCTTCTTCCAAATGCTGTTGCAAATGCTTCATGTCTCAACTTCTATGGTGGGTGAGCAACATATTCTTTTTTTAAAAAAGTGAAGGAGGTTAAACCCCAGGGAGTTTTTATCTGCTGCAAGTATGGTTTTAGGGTTTAAGGCCACCTCTCCATCCAGGTTGCAGGAGGTTGTGCTGCAGCAGTAGACTTTAATGCTCTATCAGTGGCTCTTGGCTTTGGCACTCTTGTTGTCCCATCAAAGGCCCTGCCACGGGCTGTCTGTACTGGTCTGACTGCTGTCTCCAGGGGAGGCTGTGGCACAGTGTGAGTGGTGCTGAGGAGGTGCCTCATGGGACCTTACTGTGCTCCATGGCTCTGGGTGGCCAAATACTTCTTGAGCCCAGGATGATCCTGTCTGCCCCAAGCCAGCTCCCTGGGTAGCCACAGCCAGGGCTGAGGGCTCCCCGTGGGGTAGGTGATACACCACAGCAGCTGCCAGCCCTTCTGGGAACTGCATCTGCTGTCAAAATTTACGTGGAACCTACTGCAAGGTGGAACATCAATAAAAAAAAAAAAAAAGTGAATTGCTGGCTTTGTTCTCTCACAGGAAGACTGACCTTGGGAGATGATAAAATGCAGCTGTACTGAGTTGCCTAATGAAGTTTGACTTCAGTAATTCTGTATTTTCTTCAGCTTCGGGTAGATGGTCTTCACTGCGTTAACACTGTAGCAGCTCTCCTCTGCTCCTGCCCAACAGCCTGGGCACAGGTGCATGGGACTCGGTGACTCCTTCTAGAAGGCTGGCAAGAAAGCAAAATTAATTCCAGTTCAGTACATGAAGTAATTTTTTTTTTCTCTTCTGTGGTTTATTTTCCTTTAATTTCATCTGCTCCAAATTTGGCTATGCAGAAATTTCCAATTCAACCCAGCCTTTGAGCTTTTGATGGACAGGCTTATTTAAGACCTACAGCTGGAAGAAGTAATTAGTTTTCCACTGAACTAAGGAAAAGAACTAAATTTCAGCCTGGTCTTACTTCATAATCTCAGGTTCAGCTTTGTAGGTAAGTAACATTTTACTGCTGATTGTGGAAATAGGGCACTTGAATCCCTCTTTCCTTTCTGTGGTATAAGCTCACGAAGGCATAAAACGCCCCTGAAAATGCCTTTCCCTCCCTTCACAAACCAGTGCCTATGGTGGGGGTCTGCTTCTAACACAAGGGAATTATCTTCTGGTTTCTGCCAGTGTTTAGTAGGTGGTGGGCAGGACAGGATAGTCCTCAGCCCAAAAACCATAAGGAAATGGTAAGTAGGGGAACACAGACAGCAGAAGGTGAGGTGAGTGCCCACTGTTCTCATGGCCTTGTGGTCACTGGATACTCTAAAAGCAGAGGAAGCCAGCCCACGGGGTGATGTTTTCAGTGGGGTTCAGTGGGTAGCTGTCAGTGGCAAATGGGTGTGCAGGCACTGGAGAGGATGGGCGAGGAGCAAACTGGCATCTCTTAGGAGCACAGACCCGGTTAGGTTTGTACCAGCCATACAGAGCTGGAGGGGGTGTGGTGAATCAGACCCACCTTGGGAAGCCTGATCCTTTCCTCAAGTGTGTTGCTGCCTCCAGCGTTGGCTCCTTGCTCTACTGTTCCCACCTCCATGGAGCTGCTGGTGGAACTTGGGGAGCATATGGGCATCTGTCCTCCTCAGCAGTCCCTTGGGACAGTGCTGTCCCCAGGGGCCACAGGGCCATGTCAGCAACCTGAGTGGGCTCCAACAGTTGGAAGGTATGAGAGACTGGCAGCATGTGGAGCTGTGAAGCAGCACAGAGAGGCAAAGAGAAAGGTAAAGCCCCTGTCAGCCTGGTAACTAAGATGGCATGGAGTATTTGCCCTCTGTCCAGGCTCAGAGGGGGCAAACCCACTTCCTCAGTGTTCCCCTTGTGTTTTGCCAATGACCAGGCCTAACAGGAACAACACAACCAGCAGGAAGAGAATCCAATATGCAGACTGTATTGTAGACACAAATGTTACTATATGAATGAATGCTGGGGGTACAAGCAGATCAGTCAGCTGGTACATGATCGATGCCACCCCCAACGATCCCACAAAGGATGCAGCTCGGCGCACAACAGGCGGTACAAACAGTGAACCGAGGTTTCCCATAGTTGGCATGGGAAACAGCCAGACCAGCCAGTTAAATACATAAGAGAAAGGTGCCCACATGGCGACTCTCACCCGATCAGCCCGCATTTGCAAAGGTCTAAACAGACTGGGGCCCAGCTCCAGGGAGAGTCAGGAGGTCTGCCCTGAACCAGGAAGCTCTGTGGAGTGCACTCCACAGACAGACACTCCTGACTCCCTGCAAGTGGTCCCAGCTTTTATCCCCAAGCAGACCCCTGACCTTTGTCAACTCCATGCGGGACCCCTGGGGCTCATTTCCCTTAATGGCTCTCCCTGCAGGGCCGGCCGCCCCCTGGGGGGAAGCTATAAGGCAAACTCACCACCTCTCTATGAAGGGCGGTGGGGATCACCCATATGTCAACCTTAATTCAGGGCTCAGGGTTCAGCCCCCAGCATTTCACCTTGTGAAGCAGGGTGCAGCCTGTCTGGCTTTAGGAGTTTGATTTAAAAAGGCTGGTTTTGTGTTCAGCACCTGCTGTTAGAATGGGAAGCCACTGTGAGCTGTGTATTGACAGCGGGGATTCCAACTCAAGTGTCTGTCCCGTTCCTCTACTCCAGATGGTATCATGGCTCAGGCAGCACTTGGCAGAGCACAGCAGGGAGCAAGAGTCTTAAAAGTTCCAGGGAATAAACATTAAATTATTTTTTCTCATTAGGGTACAGCAAACAAAACCAGCACCTTTAGAAGTTCACCTCCGTTGCAGGGCTGGTGTTGCAGGAGCCAGAGGTTGTCCTTGGTTCACCAGGACTGGGATGAGTGGCCTCTCCATGCCTGGTTCTTGCATTGCTGATGTGAGCTTTGGAGCTTCCATCCTGGAGACCCTCTTGAGTGATACCTGCTCCAGGTCAGCTATGGCCCTCAGCTAAATGTGTTACCAGTCCCTAGCCCAGCATTGCTCATGGGGATGTGGGAGGGGAAGCTGCACCTTGCCTGCATCCCCCCAGGGGCAATTTTCATGCCAGAGGAGGGGAAGTTTAGGCCTGGCTCAGGGAGAGGGTGTGTAAAACTAACAGTACAGCTGCCTGAAAATACACTCAAATGGAAATATGCACAAATTTCTTAAAGCTCAAAAAAGTGGTGCAGAATCCTTAGCAAATCAGATGATCAAATTTTTTGTCACAGAACACCACCTGCTCTATTTTTGTTTGTTTGTATTAACTTGCAGGCATTCTTGAACAGCCTCATCCTGTCACCCCTCCTCCCTCCCCCTCAACATTTCTAAAGGTTGTCCTAGGAAAAGCAGCCACAGAGACTGCTGATGCTCAATGGAAAATTTAGAAACAACTCTGTTTGAATGAAGATTTTTGAAAAATAATTGCAGGGACAAACCTTGTTCTGTTTTCTGGAAAAAAAAAACTTTACTTTGTTAACTTTCTTAGATGACTCACTCTTGTTAAGAGGAAAGCACTGCTGGTCTTGTCTCTATTGCTTCCTCTTGCACCAGTGCCTCATCTTCAGAATATGTGCTGTTAATCCTGTCTGAAGCCAGTTGCTGCCTTAAAATTTTCTGGTTTTGTCCAGCTGGGGCTGTTCCTACTGTTTACCAGTAAGCACGATTAAAATGTGCTGCTGCTTTTTGCTTTATGCTGTGATGATGTAGATTTGTCCAACTTCAGCATCAGAAGCTGCATGAGAGGGGAACCATGAGCTTGGTTTGCTGGTACAGCGATTCCCTGCTCCTGGAGGTGGGATCAGTGCTGTCATAACTCCCTTGCTGCTGAGCCTTGGTGCATCATGAGCTCCCACTGTGTATCCAAAGGGCTTAAAACATTCTGACAAGTAAACTGTATCTGCTGGCTTGATGCAAGATCTGATAGTCTTTGTCAGGGCTGTTCCAGCTGCATGGTTTGTTGGAGACTACTCATCTTCCCACACCTGGCATGGTCCTGGCAAGTAGCACCCAGCTAGGGATAGAGCTATGGCTAGAGCCACAGCTCTGGGGGCAATTCAGTCTCCCTGTGCTTGTACCTGACCGGCACCGAGTCTGCACTGTGGGTGCCCTGCTGCTGTTCACACTGGCAAGGGTGAAGCCATGGCTGGAGATGGGCACGCTCATTCCACCCTGCAGCTGGTGAACACTGGTAAAGGAACAATGTGTTTGGTAGGCAAAGACACAGACCCCAGGGGCCTGCCAATGGCTCAGGTAACCCAGCCCAGGCAAAGCTCTGCTGCAGCATGGGCCAGTGACCCTGACCTGGGGAGGAGCTGGGGTGGTTCTCAGCCTCTCTGAACCCAGAGGCAGCTGAAGGGGTGCAGCCCAAGCCTGGAGGGCTTATCCATGCCACATACAGAAGTGTGACACTTGTGGAAGAGGACATGGACTGTTTGCTCAGTGGACCCAGGGGAAGCTGCATCCTGGGGAGCAGAGAGTGGGAGGTGGGGAGAAAAGCAGAGAGGAATGTAAAGGAGTCCTCTGGGCCTGCCTGTGCTGTGAGGCTAATGAGGAGGTTGTCTGGGAGCTTACAGCACTGCTGCAGCATTGGGATGTTTGCTAATGCAGCTTTTAAGTCAAAGGGGGAGAGGATGAAATCAACTGAAACTTTTCCTTAAATTTAAAATTTTAAATCCTTTAGATTTGGTGATGCAAAAAATGTGAGTAACTTTATACCCATCAGTATTGTTTTTTTTTTCAGAGTTTAATGTGCAGACTCTCATGCTCATTGATATTGCAATAAAAAGCACCTGACTTCTCACGGGGGTTGACTATGGCAATGTGCCTCAGTGACACATTGGCAGCTGGCAGTGGGAGGAGGGAGGAGGTTCATGTGGGGTCAAAAACATCCTAAGGAGGTGTTCCTCCAAGTGGGGAGAGCTGCAGTGCAGAGATGAATCTGCAGTGGCTCATTGTCCTTGGAAAGACCCTGCAGGGCAGAGAAGAGACAGTAGTGTCCCCATGCCAGCTCTCATATATCTTCAGCAGAACCCTTCTCCAGCCTTTGGTTGCACTGACTCCACGTGAACTCACAGTGTGAGGAGGAGCTATGATGAGCTGGGGCAAATCCTGCAAAGTGTCCATGCAGCCTGGTGCTTGCAGCACTGAGTCTCAAGGTGTGGGTCTGCTAGGGCTATTCACAGCACAGCTGTGCTTCGGGGGTCACACTGGAGTTGACCATGCATTTACATGTTCCTCAGTTACCTCCTGTAAAAAACATATCTGCTATCCCCTATAGCAGATACGAGCAGCCTGGAAAGCAGAAAATCTGGGTGTTTCAGGCAGCACTGGCCAAAACCCAGCTTTGCTCTAAGTGCCTGCGTTTGCCTCCCACATCCTCAGGCAGATCTTGTGTATGAGCAGCACAACTGGAGAACTCCTGCTGCTGGTGGATAAGTGATGTCTCATTTTTTTCAAAATTAAAAAAAAAATTTTCTTGCTCCAAATGATTTTAAAAGGTGTGCCAATTGTCTAAATGATTGTCCTTGTGCCACAATCATTCTTCCATGTTTGGCACAGTCAGGGTCTAGCCCAGCAGTGAGGCTTTGGTTGCTCTGATGGTACAGACAGTCATAATCAGGAGAAAAAACAACAGTGACATTGAAACAAAATGTACTGAGATGGATCAGTGTTCTTTGCAAGCATTTTTTTCCCAACAGTTGCAGAAAACTTTGCCTAGGGATCCTGTGCTGGGACAAGTACCCCTGGGACGAGTAGCTCAAGGGTGTTTTTGGGAGGGGAGACTTTCTTCCAGCCCGGCTTTGGCAAAAGCATGCAGAAGTGTAGAAGTATAGAGCAAAAGCCTTCTGACTTCTTCCTCCATCTCCTCCTCCAGCAACAGGCTGTGTTCCTCTCCTCTCCTCCCTACTTGATTAGAGCCATCCCAGATACTGGGGTTTTGGCATCTGAACCATACAATTTATTGGCAACCTGAGCTATTTGGAGGCTTGGGAACTTGCCACCAGGATGCAAAGCAAGACTGTTTAAAAGTTATGCTGCTGCCGTAACATGTCCTGGAGGGCAAGTGACATGAACAGCAGCTTGGACACAAAACGCTCCCATGTGGCTCCGTTCTCCTCCATAAGAACCATGCAGCATGTTGGCAGCCCTCCCTGCCAGGCAGCATTTTGGGTATCATCTGGCCACGTGTGTCAGAACCTGGATGGTCATGATTTGGGACTGCAGTGGAGGAATTTGCATGTGGAGCTGTGGATGCTGGGGGGGGAAGGTGGCTGGCATGGCTGCGCTTGCAGAGCTGGTAGTGGTGGGCTGACCTGCTGGTAATGATTTGACCTCTTTCTCTTAATTGGTGGGCCCCATTTGGGGCAATCATAATTATGGTGGTTCCTGACTGGTGCTTGGCTGTGCAGGGTGGTAGATGTGCACATAGCATGGGGCTGGGGAGGAGTCAGCTTTCTGAGCAAGGGTGGTTTCACGGGGCTTGCCAGGGCCCGTGCAAACCTCTGGAAGTGCTGGGTGGCCTCTTTATCCCAGGAAGGTATTAAAGGCAACCCCAGAGGGGAAAATGCCAGGACAGGGGCGTTAGGAAGGCATGCAAAGGGAGTGAGGCAGAAGGGAAGCAGAGATGATATTTGCCAAGGGCCTAATTAGCAGGAGTGAAAAAAAATGATAATGGGGTGAATAGAGGCTGTGAAGGAAGGAGAGACCAGCTGGTGGAGAGAAACAAGATGAAAAGGAAGAAACCTTAAGCAGCAGAGGAGCAGGGGTCAGGAAATGAGAGGTGGGAGAGGGAGCGGGATGGCAGAAGGATTAGTCATTTTGAGGCAGCAGAAGAAAATTAGGGTTAGGGGAAATGAAAATCTGTGGAAAGTAGCAAGGAGAGATTGAACAGAGGGAGGAAATTCTGTGCTTTAGTATTTCTCCTCTCCAGGGAGAAGAGAAACTGGTCTCAGGACAGCTGTGCACTTGGTTACACTGAGAGCAAAACCTAGACAGTGAAAACAAGAAAAAGAGAATTAAAGTCCATGAGGAATGGAAAAAGAGTGAAGGAATGGAAGCAAACTGTAGAGCCATTTATGCAGAGAGACTGCAGTTGGATTTTCTTTTCCCTGTTAACCAAGGTAAAAGTGCTTTCGGTTTCCCTTCTCTCTCTGGGGTAACACTGGGGCAACTGTTTTGCTGTTTCTCTTCTCTGTTAAAATCTGCTTTTTAACAGACCTGGTGAAAATGTTTAACAACTTTCACATTACTTAATACATTTCCCCAAGCTCCCCCTTTTCCTTACTGTAATAGGGTCTTTGGTAAAATAGAATGAGAGCTATCTGTGTAGGCTATCAAAGGTGCTCCTTGGAGTGGTCCTTCCATGAAGTGTAAACAGTTTTGCACTTTAATGCACTTCTGGATAGCATTTGGCTCAGTATGAGCCTTGTATTTGGCAGAGAAGAAAAAGACGTCTGGTAAGCAGAAGTCATTATCAAAATAATGACACCATAATACAGGCACAAATCCTGCTGCTTGTCACCACCCAAGCAGTCAGGCTGCACCAAACACAACCAGGAGTAATGTGTCATTTTGGTGGAAATCCCTAAGTCAGCTGTAGTGGTGGTGTAAATCAGGGGTGAATCCCAAAAGACTGCCAGCGCCACCCTTCTGCACTTGTCCTCAGGTGAGTGTTTCTGAGAAGGAGAAGGGCACGCTGTGAGCTGTGAAGCTGGGGATACGGGTTCAGCATGGTCCTGTGTGCACTGAGCACCCTGGGCAAGGCTCCAGTGGCCAAGGGGAATCCACCCCGGGCGGTGTTTGTCCCCAGCAGGGTGGCAGGGCCGGGGGTCCCCATGCCTTTGCAGCTAGCCTCCAGCAAAGGGATGCTGGTTTGCTGCCCTTGATGCTTGCCCTTGATGCAAAACGTACACCACTGTGCAGCCACAGGTTTGCCTTCCATGGGGGAAGGAAACATACAGGACTGAGCAAAACAAGGTGATCCCGCATGGGTAAAGTGGATCCTGCATGAGGACGTAAGTGATGGTGGTGGCCATGGGTGTTATGACAAAATTCTTATGGGGGCATCTCTGACATAATAGAACTGCTTCAGGCAAAAGGCACAGTCTGATCTGGCAACAGATAAAGACTAAGTGAAACTTTTTTGTTTATTTTTTCTCAGCTTTACAGCTCATAGCTGGACTGGCTGGCTTTCTTCCACAAAAAATGCAAAAATTAAATGACAGTGAAATGAAAGCTGAACCTAAACAAAGGCTGAAGGCTAAACCTAAAAAAAAAAAAAAAAAAAGGTGAAAGGAAAAACCAAAAAAAAAAAAAAAAAAAAAAAAAGAAGCTGAACAGTCTCCTGCTCGTCTAAAAAGATTCAAACAACACTTTGTTTCCAACTTTTCATCAATTGTTATTCAATTTTAATTAATTTTTCGAAAAACCTTACCACTATGGTTCAGAACCAAACCAGGTATTTAATTCCACATCACCTGAAGTGTCAGTAGCAGTAATAATCATATTAATAGCTAGGACATGCTGAGGCTGGAGGCCTTGTTTGGGAGGGGAGAGTCCTTGTGCACCCTGGAAATGGCAGCAAGGACACAAGTGCATGTGGTGGTCCCTCCCTTCCATTGACAGAGTAGGATCATGCAATCAAATCATACAGACAGCGGGGCCCTTCTAGGATGGAATAAGGAAACTACAGTCCCTCCTTCTCTGCCTTTAACAGCAGTTCAGGAGTCTGGATCACACTGATCCACTCCCTTCTCTCCTTCCAATTATAGGAGGCCAAAGTGATTTTGCTTGGTGAAAAAAAACCCACAAACACAAACAACCCCAAAATCCTAGAAAAAGTACCCAACTTCCTGCTTCAGCTGAATTTGGTATTTTTTATAGGGTGATATTCTGAGGAAAGCAAGCATCATGGGAGAGAGCACGCAGCAGGAGGGCTGTACGTCACACGTGGTAAGCTGAAACTAGGCTGGGTGGTTTAACTGTCTGAGCAGCCAGCAGGCAGACGCAGAGGGGTGGAAGGGTGTGGGGGTGTACAGATAGCCCCGCTGCCCATGGGGACCAAGCCTGTGACCAGAGTGACAAGCCAGTGGGTGCTGGCCTCCTGTGCCCACGGCGTGAGCAGGGAGCGGCGCCCGGCAGCAGCCTCACCCTCCGTCCTCCCACTGGCTTCACTTCTAACCTCTTCGTTTCCTGTGTTGTGGTGGACGGGTTTGTAAGCAGCATTCCCTGTCAGACATCAGCCGAGGACCACAAAGCAAGAGGGATCAATAGTCACACCGCTGCCATGTCCTTCTGGTTAGCGGGGTGCCTCGGTGGCCAGATCCTGCTGGTGTATCGGCTGCCCTTGGCTGGAGGTATCAGACCAAGTCAGGCTGGGAGGTGACAAGGTTTTCTATGACATCCCATTATTGGCAACTTCTGCTTCGTGTCAGGCACCAACAATAGACTCGCAGGGTTTCATCTGCCAGAGGAGAGGCAGCTATAGATATCTCCCCTATGCAAATCTGTGCAGCCAAGCAAAGAGCACAGCCACCCGGGGGGTGTCAGGGTCCCCTCACAGGTGCCCAGAGGCCCCTCCAGTTTTCTGGTCAAGAATCACTGTAAAAAAAAACACATGTGGTTCACTCTTCTCCCCCCATCTTGAAAATGAAAATAATTTGTAATTGTGACTTCCAAGTCTTCTTCTGCACATGATGGTGTTGCACTGCAAGGTTATGCTTGGGTTGTTCTCTGGCTTTTCCTGGGAGCACAGTTTATGGAAAGATTGATTATCTCATGTGTGTTTGGGAAATGAGATCTAAAGGAAAAAAAGACATGGCATTGCAAAACATGAAGAAGCTGTAGGAATTACCTGCCCAGCCCCCACTGGCATGGGAGCTGGAGCAGAGCCCACCACCTCTCTGCAGTGGTGTCAATGCTGCCCCTGGCCCACCTCAATGCTGGGAAAGTGCTTCACCACCTGTTTTATAACTAAAAGCTGAAGGATTATGCTCAGACTTTGACTATCCAGTTCCCTTCCTCACTCCTTCAGGCGGTGTCCCTCCAAGTGAAACCTGTTGGAGATGGCTTGGGCCTCAAACTTCTGGCTGGGCAGGATCCCTCTTAAACACTGGATGAATAAGAATGGATATATGGACTGTTCCTGCCTTTAAAAAAGGGGACAAAAATTAATTCATTGCATTGCTCTGCTTTTGTTGTTACCTTTGTGAGCACACGCATCAGTGTGGCAGTACAACAGGACACAGGCTGCGCTGTGAGCCGTGGCTGTTAAACTGCTCAAAATAGTGAATCTTTCACCATTTTGATCAAAAGCATTGAAACCGAGTGTTCTGCCAATGACCAGGCCCAACAAAAATGATAGCACCAGCAGGAAGATGAACCAATACACAGACTGTATTGTATACAAAAAGGACATTCCATGAATGATCGCTGGGGGTACAAACAGATCAGCTGGTCCATGATCGATGCCACCCCCAACGATCCCACAAACGACACGACTCGGCCCACAACAGGTGGTACAAACAGAGACCTGAGGTTGCCCACAGTTGGCATGGGAAACAGCCAGACCAGCAAGCTGAACACATAAGAGAAAGGTGACCACATGGTGACTCTCACCCGATCAGCCCACGTTCACAAAGGTCTTGAGAAGACTGGGGCCCAGCTCCAGGGAGAGTCAGGAGGTCTGCCCTGAACCAGGAAGCTCTGTGGAGTGCACTCCACAGACAGACACTCCTGACTCCCTGCAAGTGGTCCCAGCTTTTATCCCCAAGCAGACCCCTGACCTTTGTCAACTCAGTGCGGGACCCCTGGGGCTCATTTCCCTTATGGCTCTCCCTGCAGGGCCGGCCGCACCCTGGGGGGAAGCTGTAAGGCAAACTCACCACCTCTCTATGAAGGGCTGTGGGGATCACCCATATGTCAACCTTAATCCAGGCCTTGGGCTTCAGACCCCAGCATTTCACCGAGGAAAATCTTAGCATTGGCTTGAAGTCCAGAGCATTTTACATTTCAGTTTGTCCCCAAGGACAACTTATATGCCAGCTGGCCCCCCATAGCAGAAGCATGCCTGGGCTATCCCCCTCTGGCAAAGCTGAGCCCCCCTTGGCAGGGCAGATGTCAGGAGCCACCAGCCCCACCACTGCACCACCCCCTTCTGCTACCAGAAGGTGTTGGCATGTTCTGATAATCCTGTCTGTTAAAAATGCTTGATGTAATTGAAGAGAAATGCTGTATTTATCTTTTCCTCATCTTAACTCAATTTGAAGAAAAGGCTCTGGTCTCATTGCTTGGGGAGGATATTGTCCAGAAAGGGTCATGATAGAGGATGTTTTTATGGGAACAGGGTTTCCCAAGGAGGGAGCTGGACAGAGGAGATGTCTCCTCCAGTTGTCATTTTAATTTCCTGTTTTTAAATGATCAGTCTCAGCCTTTTAGAGGGAATACAGAAGCAAGCTGTGTTGAATGTGTGCTTTGCCATCATGGTCATGTGAAATGAATGAACTGAATCCTCTGGCACCACTCATGGAGGCCCTCACAGCTCAGAAGCCCAGCATCTGCCAGGCATTGGGTGGTCCTGTCTTTGGAAAACAGCCCCCTGCTAGAGAGCCCCTTCAGTTCAACAATGGGAGGGAGCCATCAGTGATGCAAGAGACTTGTTCCATCTTCAGTGCTACCTAGTAAAATATGTGCCCCATATTAGCTATAGGGCAGTTGATGTGGTTACCCCATGGGCTCCTGGACCTTCTTCCCAGCTCATGCTAATGCAGTGACTGCACCCAGCCCTGTAGCAGTGCACAAACCTCTGATGGGTCTCCAGCGGTGTCATGTCAACCTGCTAGTCAGGAACTAGTCAAATGTATGCATCAGCACAGCCTCCTTTCCCATCCTGAAAGCCTAAGAGAAATTGCTCCATAGCTCTTCTGCAGGCGGCACTGTAGACCTAAGCAGTTTTGGGGCACAGTTCCCTGTGTAAAGATACCAGCGATGCTTTGGGAGATAGGTATGACCCAGTAGACTGGATGGAAGGGTCTTTCCTGCTTCCAGTGGTACTGGACTGACTGGAAATATGGGTGGACCAGGGTCATTTGTACCAGCAAGGGCTACATTATAAAAGGCTTAACGGATGGATGCCTGCCACAGAGGGCTGACTTCAGGGCTGACCTCCACCACGTGCGGCCCTTCAGTGTGCTGGCGTGAGCTGCCAGCGCTCAGTGAAGCTGCTGTTCCAGTTGGACTCCAGTGCACGGCATGGGGTTTGCTGTGCTAGTGGGAATGGGATCAGAAATGCCCATCTAGGAGACACTGCACACAAACAAAAGTTATTTTTATTTTTTTCACCATTTGACTAGTGTTTCTGAGAAAAAAGGGTCTCTGGATGATGAACGGTATCTAAGATTCCTGCTAGGTGGCTGTGTCCTGCTGTGTCCTGCCACGACCCTACATCATTTTCAGCTGTCACCAGCTGTCCCTTGCTTTTGCCTTGTGAACTATGTGAAATGAAACAAGTACAGTGTGAAAGTGTGAACAGCCTGTGCTGCAGATTTCCCTCGTGCTCTCTCTAAGAACAGAGGCTGGGAGTCAGTGGCTCCTAGAGACTTTTCCTGGGTGAGCTCCAGGAGAGGACAACTTACTCTGCGCACTAGCAAACAGCCTCTCACCTGTATTGCTGAGGGGCACTGAGTTCCTGGCACTCACTAAAGCAGCCAGAGTGGGGCTTGAGTACAGAGAGGCAGACCCTGAAGGTCCCTCTGTGATTTCCAAAACAGTGGGCTGGACTTCTGGGCAAGCAGCACCTCTGCTGCTCCTGCCTGCTGAGCACCCTGCCTTCCTCTTCCCAGGGCAGCAGGCAGCTGGGAAAGCTCTTCCTCCTTAACTTTCTTATGTAATGCAACAAAAAGTCTGTTATTTTGGCTCAGCCTGATTCTCAAACAAGCTGCTCAAAGTCTGGGACTGTCTGACTGCAAAAAGTATTACCCAGCTCTTGTTCACTTGGCTTTGCTTTCCCCTCTTATTTTTCTTCATACTGAGTAGAGGGAGCATTTGAATCCCCAGCAAATTAGTGCAAGATAGGTTTTCAGCAGCACCTAACACACCCACTGCTTTCCCGCAGTCAGGAGATGCCAGCAGAGGAGATGTGCTGACCTGCAGTGACTTGGGGGTCTTCATGGTCTGCAGACATGAAGGTTGGAGCCGGTGGCTTGCCTGCTGCAGCTGCCTCACGCACCCGCAGCCTGTGCTGCTTCTACCTTCTCCTCTGGCTTCCCACTCGTAGATGTATTTTTAGTGTGTGACAGAAGCAACATCAGGCTTACCTTTGGGTGCTCTGGGCACGGCTGTCCTGTGACCCATCTCCTTGCTCTGCAATGGAGAGGAAGTTGACTGAATGTTTGTAATGTTTTGTAGATTACATAGGCCCATCTATAGCATATGTTTACAATGAATTTATAGACCCCTATAAAGGGGCTTACAGGCATTATATTTAATTAATATGGCAGAAATTATATCATTGTAATAACTGCCTGGTCTTTAGAGGTAAAACTCAGTGCCAAGGATTCCCAGATGAATCATCTCTGATAAGAACCAGAAATGACACAGGCCATATATTGTATGGTAAATTTGTTTGGATTGGTACCTTTAGGGTATTCAGCCTTGCCAAGTCTCTGCGGTGCTGACACAGTTTATTACACATTTTCATTTATTAAGAGATTATTTGACTGCAGTTTGTTGTTTTATTGTACAGCAGGTGATAATTTTACACTAAATTAACTGTAACATCTCTGTTAGGAACAGGCCAAAGAGGCTTCTTGCTATGATGCTAAATACTAAGTAATGGCTTTTATTCATCAAGGGAGTAATTTACTTTCATGTGCAGGGCTTGAGTAAGACTCTCCACCAACCTGTTATTAGTCTGTGTGTGTATGTGGTTCAGGTTAGGGTTAATGGGTCTTGTGCCAGTGCAGGCTGCCTCTTAAAAGCAGATACGTGCTAGAATCACACGGATCACTACGGTAAGGCTTGACTAAAAAATGGTTTGAGGCTATCAAATCTGCATGTAGGCAGACAAATGGCCACCAAGGTCTGGAGGTGTCGTGTTAACCCAGAAGCTCAGCTTTTAGCCTCAGAAGAGGTTACAGTTAGGCAGGCAGTGCTCCTAGCACTGATTCTTCAGTAAACAAAAAGATGCTGTTTCCATTCCTGGCTTAAATATTTGTTATTTCAACAAATAGAAAAAGAAATAATTCAACCAAAAAATAATTTTCAAACCTTTTATAAAAACAAAGGAAGAAAGTGAACAACAACCACCACTCCCCTTTTCCCACAGAAATTAATAACTTTTGAAGGAAAAATATTTATTCAAAAGCGCTTTTTTCCATTTAAAATAGATTACAGATGAAAATAATTTGCCTACCCCTTAATGAAGTCCATTACACCAGACTAGTTCATAGTCTGTCTCACACAGATACCGTCGAGTTAAGCCTTGTGTTGGGAGATGGGAATTCCACACCAAATTGAATTGGAGACTGAAGCAGGAACAATTATGGCTGCAAATTATTAAAGCTTTGCTATATTGGAAATTCACAGCATGCTTATAGCGGTAACTTATTATTAAGAAGAACCATACTACAAAGCTAAAAATAGAGGAAAAAAACAGAACCATATTGCTTTGATCACAATTCCATGTTTAAAGAAAGTAATCATTGGCAAAATAATCTCCTTCCCAACTGCGCCATGGATTAGCTTTGGTTAATGCTAACATCTCCTTTCTATGGAGCACATCAAGGGAAAAATTATCAATTAAAATCTAGGGCTGAGTAAGTAATTCATAGTAAATAATCTTCTCGAAGCAACCCCCTGACACACACATGCTCTTTCTTGCTTATGACTTTTCTGCAAGCAAACTCTTTCAGCCCATGATATTGGTGAGCAGTAACTTCCTGAGCAGTTAGCTGTGAGTTACACACGTTTGTCTGACCGGACAGGCAGATGAAGGGTTATCTTTCTAGCTGCTGAAGGGATGAACCGAGCTCCTAAATTAGGTATCCAATGTGGTGGTGTTTTTTTTTTTTTTTTTTTTTAATGATTATTTATTCCAAATTGTCTCCTGGGGAATATTTTCTAGGGCTCCTTTTAAAATTTGCTGCTTAAAGATCATTCTGCGGCAAGCTTGTTAGCTGGAGTGCTTATGGAAAGCTGCTACCAAAGCAGTGCACTTCCACACGCTGAGAATATGGAAAATGATGCCTACCTATGTTTTACAGTATTCCCCACATCTAACAGAATGGAAGAGCTTGTCTGTTTTATTGGTTTTGGGGTGTTTGTTACTGTTTTTCAGGTGAGGGAATGTGAGACCACATAAATGGCTGTTGTCTGTTGTGTTTCAGGAAGGATGCTTGATTTCCGCCCCCCTTCCCCAAGTTTTTGGAGTCTCCATTTTCTGCAAAGGGAACAAACAGCCAATTTCCAGCTCACCCTTAATGCAGGGTTTGTTTGTTTCCCAAGACCAATACCAGCCTATGGAACAAACCTCTTCTGGGCCCCAGGCCTGGGAATTAAGTGTTTGTGAGTGGAATGCTCTCCATGTCCATCCCAGCTCAAGCGCAAACATTTGGGGAGAAAACTTGCACCCATGTGAGAGGAGGAGGTGAATAGCACCCGATGGACACCAAAGGCACACCTTCACAGAAGGTATGCTTGAGAACAAACCCTTGGCTGTATCTATAGTTCACAAAAGCTGCTGCTGCTCCTAGAGCCAGCTGCAAAAAGAGATGAGCAAATTTGAGAATAAACTGAAATTCAAGCAAATCCTTTGTGGATATTCAACATATCTTCTCTGCATAGTTGAGAATTTAAATGCATTTGATCCCTTGAAGGAAGTTTCAGTTGGTGCATCTTTAGAGTGATATGGACTTGAGCCTGGACTGGAACCTGCAGGTCCCTTCTGCCCTTTCCTCTGTATCAGTCTAGCGATGTACAACTCTGTGGTTTTCAGCTGGCACACAACAGCATAACATGATCTTGTAAAGCCCCAAGAGATCCCTGAGGGAGGGCTGTTCTACAAGGGCCCACTCAGATTACAAAGTCCTGTTGAGTTCAGACACGATTGCAAACAGTGAAGTGAGCTGGCATGAGTGACACAAACATCAACCAGATCATGCCCATTTTTTCATCCAGCAAAATTGTTAGAACCACTAGTGTTGTCATCAGCAAGGATTAAAAAAAAAAAAACTAACCTGAAAGGACAGGGCTACCATGGCACATCCAATACAAAATGATGCTTGTAGGCTGGACCACAGTATAAACACAATAACTATTGTGTTAACTTATAACAATTATGTTACGTTTCTACCTACTGAGCATCCCTGTAGCCCATTCCAAGAACTGTAAGCAAAACCTGAGCTGCTGATAACCACTTTACAAATGAAAACCTTCATTTTACTTGATGGTGTAAGACTTGAGAAGAAAATGGGGGGAAAAAGACAGAGCAGAATAAATTTTGTTAGTAGAGTAGATGTGGCAGAATAATTACTATTTCTGGGAGAGTGTTTGGAATAGCATAAAAAGACTGGAAAAGAAATAACAGCTTAAATTTTGATTGTCTGTTTGGGGTGATAGTAAAGTCAAGAGTGCCATTTCCAGTCTAAAATCCGTATATCCAATATTAAAGAGCATTAGAGCCTAAATAAGGATTTGAAAACAAATATCTTCAACTCTGGTTCACTACAAAATTAAAGGATGTGTTCCAGGAAATACAGTATCCGCTTGAAGAGACCCCCTTAGATCTATGCCTTTGAAGCTTAAATTTTAATTTGGGATTTAAAAAAAAAAAAAAAAGAACGAAAGTTGCACAAGGCTCTGCAGTGGTCTGACACGGTGTCCTGGAAGAGATCCTGTGCTGCTGCTGGCTCCAGCAGAGCTGGGTGGGAGGTTGCCTGCCCCGAGAGGGAATGCTGCCTGTGGCGATGCTGCTGATGCGAGAGTGATTCAGCTGTGAACCTGGAGAGAAACGTGGGGTCTGGGAGAAGTGCTGAATCCAGGAGAGGTGAGACTGCACACAGACTGGCTGAGCCCCGGTGACAGTGGGTTTAGAGCCAAACACACATGGTTTGGGTTGAGCCTGGCCTTCCCCCCTGTGTCCATGCATTGCAGGTTATAAATGGTGTGGCTTTGAGTGGGTAATTTTTTCTTTTTTGTTTTGGTATAAGACAGCCCAGGAGACACTATCATGTATGGTGTGTGTTCTTGTTCTCTGTGTTTCATTTAATCAAAAGAGCTTTCTTAGCAGCCCAGACACATTGGGTGACCACTTCTATTATTCTCAGCATTTTGCAACATTATTATTTTGCCTGTCCTCTTTTATGTGTGGGCTTGAGTGCAACTTAGAAGCACCAGGCACAGCTCACTCATTTAGGGACATCTGAACAGGGACAAAATAAGATATCATCGTGCCTTTACCTCCTGGTGTAGACAGAGCTGGCAGCAGGGTCATCTTCAACAGGTGCCTGGGGGTGGCCCTGTCAAATAAGATGCCTCAGTGCTGGACGTGCTGTGTCCCAGCAGCAGCAGCAGGGTCCTGGGATGCAAGGGATGATGTCGGCTGGGCTGCTTTGGTGCTGGTGCTGGTCTTGGTCCTGGTCCATGACTTCAATGCTGGGCCAGCTGGCTTCAGGGTTTGTAGCCTATGTGGTGTTTTCCCTGGGTAGGTGTCACAGACCCAGCAGTACTGGGAGGCTCTGGCTTTGAGCTGAATTATATAAATTTAAAAACAAACAAACAAACAAACAAAAAAACCCCAACCAAACCCCCATAACAACCAAATATTTTTCCATAGAACAATATTTTCTGTTTGCTCCTGCTGGGCAGGATCTCTGGCCCTTTGGCCTATGGTGCAGCAGTTTCTATTTTGAGCTCCCACGTTCTTGGGTCAGCCCTGGCTACAGGAGCCTGTCCAAAATAGGGGCCTCTTAAGCCTGGTTCACAGGCTGCTTGCAAACTGTACTTCAAGGTGAGTGTATGCAAATTCACTGGCTGTATTCCTTGTCTTCCTGGAGCTTGTTGTGCAACTGAAGATTGGTTTCTGAGTGATCCCACTTACACATAGCAAGTCCTGCACGGAGACATGCCAGTATGAGACATATCAGTAAAAAGATGTAGGAAAAGGGTAGATTGCCTTCATTTTAGCCAGTGAGAGAATATGTGCATCGCAGCTCAGCTGTGGGCTCAGAGGGCAAGGAGACCTTTGGTGAAGTGCTGCTGCTTGGCACACAAGGGTTATAATTTTTTCACCTGGAAGAACTGCATCTTCCTGAAGAGAAGAGCCTCCAAATTCCTCCTGTGTGAGCTCTGGAAAACATTTTGAAAATTTTTCCTTTCTTCAGATAAAGAACTCATTAAGTTTTCTGTTCCTCTGAGTCCCCATGCTTCCCATTCCCAGAGGCATAACATTGAGCCTAATCACCAAGTAGAACAACTGAGGCCTTTATTTTGGTGTAAAGCTGCATGAAAAAAAGAAAGTCCCCTGTGTATACAGCTATAACACTTGCATGATTGTAATAAAAATGGAGGAATCCACAACTGATTTCCAAGTCTGCATCTTCCTTTTTCCTATAATGAGTGTGATGCATAATTTACACAGGCAAGGAAATGTATGAAGCTGATTACTTTTTTTCTTTCTGTTTGTTTTCATTCAGTTGCAGAAGGGCTGGAACTCCAGAAAGCCGAGATAAGAGCCCTGCCCTTTCCTTAGTGCTGCGAGCACAATATGGAGGATGCAGAGGAACTCAAGATACAGCTATGAGGATTTAGGTGGGTCTTTCTAGCAGCTATCTAAAACCCCTGTCTCATGTCTTTCCTGTTCTGAAAAGGAGGAGCATGAGAGCCATGGTGTGAAATGCTCAGTGCTGTTGAAGGCAATCACAGTCTCAGTCACTGAGATACCTGCCCACACCCGGAAATATGGCAATAAACTGCTGACTACAACCAATATTATAAAAATTCCTCTCTGGATGCTGTGGATACGGTAATGGTTTTGCATATGTTGAAGACTCACTGGGTGATGACATATTTCCTCTTTGGGTTGACTCATGAGATGCTCCTCTTGATTGCTGTGAAGGTTGGAAGCACATTAACGCTGCCTGCTGCAAGTACATTTCATGAAATGAGAGAAAAATTTCAGTATTATTTTTGGGTTCGCTGATTTGGCCCTTCCACTTTTGCAGTTGCTGAGCTTTGCCAGTTTGACATTTATTAAATAGCTTATTAGTGACAGAAGCAACAACAATGAAATTTGTGTGTATAATTTAAAGCAAACAATCTTGGCTGTTAATCCAGCCTTCAAATCCTGAAGTAAACAAGTGCATTTCAAGAAAAAGCTACTAAGGAACGAAAAATCCGTTTGGTGGTACTCTTTTAAATTATGAGAAAAAACGTTTTATCAGTCTAAAAGCTCTAAGCCCTGAGTTGTTATGGGGAAAGAACAGCTCTGTTGATTAGATGATCAAATATTACTTTATTAGTAAATTCTAGCATTGGTCTGGCATGGCTTGTGCTTGTTTATGAGACATGTGACTCTCTTCTTTTGAGCATTTATAATATTCCAGTAGGTTACTTAATGTAATTGCTGTAATTCTCTAATCCGTATATTTGCATTAATGGTGTGTGCTAGTTATGACCTGGTTTGGGGTATTTATCTGTGCTGATTTTCAGCAGCCTTCAGAAATAAAATAGAAGGTCTTTTCACAATGTGCAAGTTTGCCACCGTTTCAGACCTTGTTTTCTGTCACTCACCAGGAGAGCTGAGGCTGGTAGGTCTGTGTACTTGAACTCGTCCCGAGTTAGCACCGCGCCGGCGCATGGGCAGAGGGGAGAGCAGAAGCAAAGAGGCTGGAGAAAGACATTAGGGCAGCTGACAAGGAAACCAGGAGCCGACCTGCCTCCTGAGCAGGGCCAGTTTATGTGGGTTTGGACAACACCTCCTGCTGCATCTGCTTGCCCTGCTGCACGGACAGTTAAATCGCCTGCAAGCTGCTGATGGCCAGAGCTTACAGCCTGATGGTTTAAAGGAAACTAAAATCACTGCTGATCCACCTTGAAGCGTCGCCCACAGGCAGAGCACTCAGGGGTGCAGCAAGAAGGGGCGTGGGGAGCTGGAGGGGTGGCAGCAGAGCTCCACCAGCAGAAGTCCCTCAGCCTTCAAGTCAGCACCAGGTCATCTTGCAGGGACCTGGGCTGCCCAGATTGAAATCGTTGCTGGATTTAAATCAGACCTAACATTTTGCCACGCATTTTCTCCCTGTTGTTCCCTATGTATTTGTATATTCTACAGCTCCTTCAAAGCCTGCAGTACTTTTAACACGTACTATACATGTTTAGTTCAATGCAGGATAGACACCAATTAACACTGCTCGTTAATGAGGGCACAATCAGCTTGCATAACCTTGAACCATCGAGCACACACAGTGATGTATGAATGAGAGGTTAACTGCAGATGACAGCTCATTTCTTTTTGTTCTTCTGCCCAGAACATCCTGCCAACACACACAGTATAAAAAACATGCTCTTGTGATGGTAAGGGGGGCAGCATTTCAGAAGTGAGTGTCGCTTCTTTGTTTAGGAGTGATCGCATGACATTTGGGGTTTCAGCCTTAATACCATCAATTGCCTCGGCTGCTGGGATCAGCTGTTTCCCCCCAGGATCTCCACTGCTGGTACCCTCAACCTCAGCCTGGTTCTGCTTTCTGAATTAGAAACTTGAATATGAAACGGATTAACTTAAAAACCTACAGAAAAGGGCAAGTGGCGTTTTTGATGTGCCTGAGATGCCTGTGTCCATCTGACTCACAGTTCACGACTCATGGAGTGGTGTCATTTGTAACTCGTGTCAATGTTCCCTTGCTCACCCACCCACAGCCGTGTTCTACGCTGCTTTTCCATGCAAAGCGCTCCGCCAGCGATAAAGCCCAGTTAGCATCATGCTATCTTCACTCTCACACAGATTATGCCACATCAGTGTTCTTTCTGTGGGGAATATATTTACTTGCTGTAAGGAGCCATCTAGTGAGGATTTTCTGCACATAAAATCAAAGTAACCATTTCTTTACTGTTTCCAGGCAATACTGAAAGAAAGACTGCTATTTTTTTTCCCTTCTCTCTCCCCTCCGTGTGCTCCTGCTGCACTGTAGCTGTAGCTGTGTGGCACTGAGTGCTTATTCCTCTGCCCATCCCTTTACAAAACACAGGCAACACATGTGCTCACCCTCACTCAGCTCTACTCTTGGGGTACCCCCACAGAAGAGTCACAAAGGACCTGCTCCCTGCTCTGGCAAGAGCGAAAGCAAAGTGAGTGGGTGGAGAACACGGGGAAGGGCCACGCTAGGCAGAAGTGAAAGGCCGTAAAGCTGGTCCTGTATAGGGAACAGAAGAGCAGAGCCAGCTGGTGAAGTGCCCCTCAGCACACAGGCAGCGATGGCATAGCTGGGAACTTAATTCAATTTACAGAAGGCTAAGCCAGAGCTTCAGTATCAGACAGATAAAGGGAGCGGTGTTTGAATGGGTGGGCACTTCTGCTGTGCTGCTCTGCTGCCTGCATTATTTTTTTTTTCTTTAAAGAACGATGAACTTCAGCAGATGAAGATGAGAGAGTGGAGTTGAGAGTGTCTATACACTGCAGAAATTTGAAGTTACTGCTCCTGGAGCATCAAAAGCGCAGCTACATTGCAAATCTACATTGCTATGAATTTTACAGTCTGCAGAAGGTACTGAACACACCAAGTTAAATATTAAGCACTCAGTCAGGGAAATGACAGCAGCTTTTCTGCAGGTTAGAAGGAAGATTTTGTGTTGTGCTCTGAAACTATACCCAGTGAGTGTGGCTGGCTGGAGGGAGGGGTTGCAGGGACGGCATCATTTGTTTTGGTTGTGCCGAAGGGGTCTCAAGGTTAAATCCGAGCAGCTGCAGGCAGTGAGGTCTCTGCTGGGATGTGCCTGGGATGCTCCACAGCAGGCGATATTCCTGAGCCTCCAGCCTGACATTCACTATGGAGCCTCTGCCCCCTTCCAGCCTCTTGGGGTGGGAGTTTGCAAGCAAGCAAGCAGCTGCACATCACTTTGAGCAGCCTTATGCTGAGCTGGCACTGGAGTAATCCTCCCCATCTCCTGCCTGCGTATTTCCAGCGCTGGTTCTCAGTAGGCAGCTTTTCCATCCCTCGACAGCTCACTCTGTGCTCTCCCGCCTTGTGCTCGGCTCAGCTCCCCCAGGCACCACCGGCCAGCCCTCCGTGGGAGAGCGTCACCTCCTCCCTAGAGCTGAAAAACATGGCTGGCACACGGGAAGAAAGAGACTCCGAGACGTTTGTAATACACAATAAACAGGACAGTAATTTTTCATAGCTCCACTGCATATCAGGATAGGGAAAGTAATCCAACTTTTATAAACAAGCCTTTATTCTACAAATCCCAGACACTCTCTGATGCACAAGAAAACACTCTGAATTATGAATGCTTCTCTTTTTACAAAAACTATTCCTTGCCTTTTTTTTTTTTTTAAATGCAAACAATGAAAAAATATCTTTTTTCACAGCGAGAAAATCCCTATTTTTTGTTGGTGAAAAGTATTTGACTACATGAATAATTAATAGGTTTAATGTAATAGCTGCAACTGAAATTTAAAAGCAAACAAGCCAAACAGAACCGAATGGATTTGTTATAATGATTTCATTAGAGATTTTAAAAAGTTTGCTCTAGTCTTGCAGTTTGTTGTCAGAAAGAACTGGCTGAATTCAGTCAAAATGGTTTGTTCTTTGTCTGTCGGTGGTCACCATAGCTACCATTTCAATCTGTTAACATATGTGGTATTATTTTGTTCCTTTCTCTTAAACTCTGTTCACAGATGCTGTCAAGATTTTCCTTTGTACATATCTGATCGGTTCGTGCCAGGTTTGGCTCCATGCCTTTTCAGACAAGAGCCTCTATGAGGAGGACAAGGTGGTTAGGCACTCGGTGCAGCAATGGAGGCAGAAGGAGAAGCTGGAGTGCAGATGACTCCCACTCCACTACTGCCCGGGATCTGTGAGAAATACCTTGGGAAGACATTGTCAGAGGTGTATCTTTTTTTCTGGAGAGGCAGGTATTCCCTGGATGTGCTGTGGCAGAGCCTCAGCTGCTGTAAATCAGTATAAATGTATTCATTTTAGTAGAGCTATCCTGCTTGCTGATGGTCAGGTCCTGTGATGTTGCTTATTACACGGGTTTTGGGTAAGGAGCCAAGAGATGAAGGAAGGCATGGCTACAACATTTAAATAAATAAGTAATAAGATTCCATAGCCTCTATTCTCGTGCCTTTTCTAGTCTTAGGAAAGGTTCAGGTTGCCACTGAATATGGAGGTTTACCCACTGGACAATAGAGGTGACTGGAATATTTAGTGGAGATCAGATTGTCTGCATTTCACATTTTAATTGGTATTGAGAGGGTAAAAAAGTCAGTTTTCTCTACAGCTGAATGTGAAGATGATTGAGATGGCTTCATTTTCTTTCCAGCTGTGAAGCAGGCAGGTAAATGTATTGATGTGAGTATGTATGCAGTTCAGTTTATACTAGGGAAGCTGTAAGAGAAATCAGATAGTCTGGAAAATATACAATTTTCTTTCACAACAAAGCTCTCACAGTAAAGAGTAAAGTTAAGGTCAATCTGTCTTTTTTTTTTTTTTTTTTTTTAATAGTATAAAAGCCTTTGTTTAAAGCTCTGTGGGTCTGATTTTCAGAGCTGCTGAGCACCCTGCACTCTGACTTCTTTTAACGGAATATGTAGGTGCTCAGCATTTCTGGCAGCCGGGGCCCCTCTACTAATGCCTGCAGAGAAATGCTGGAGAAAGTGTGAGAGACATTATTGTAATGAGGGGCTAACTCTGCCTCTCCTTCCTGCCTCTCCATGCAGATGAAAGAGTGCCTGCGAGTCATGTTATATGCACGGAGAAAGGGAATTCTGATTTACTGGCTCTGGCTCCCCAGGGGCAGGGATGCTCTCCTAGCACAACTCACAGTAAGTCATATCTGCATTTCCAGTATAAGGCCCATTTTTAAGGACTCCTAGTTTGGCTATAAAAAATCACTTAGCATACATGAATAGAAACCAAATTGACAAGATAGACCATAACTGCTCTGAAAGGGCCATTAGTTCCTGTTGTATAAAAATCCATGTTTTAAAAAAGCGAGTATTGTTCACATTTGCACAACAGGCTGTAACTGTGCCCTCTGAGTCATTATAGCCTGTATGGAAATAATAATTTTCAAAATCACTTATTGATACTACAGGCACAGAAACAGCGGGAGGCAGATGCCTGAGCTTGATATTAATCCAGAGCCTCCCCATGCCTCTGAGCAGGTTTGGATCAGTGTAAACTCTAGCTTTACACTGGTGTAACTGAGAGGAGGAAGACCACAGCACAAAGATTTTGTCTGATGAGTGAAGAGTTTGGTGCAAGGCTTCTGGTGTCCTCAGATGAAACCTGGCGATGCAGTGGCTGTGAGAGGGTACCAACAAGCTGTCTGTTGAGAAACACCATCCATGCCCTATGCTCAGTGCTGGTGGGGAGGGTAAGGGAGATGCATCTGTATTTGGTGCTTTTGGTGTTTAATGAGGGAAAAGCCCAGCGCAGGTAGAAATGCAGAGGTTTGTTTTTTTTTTTTTTAATTGTGGTTTTAAGAGACACTAGGCCATGCCATTTTCTAAAATTGTTTATTTTAGTTGGTGATTAATCCCTCACTTGATGTCCAGTTGAGGTTTTGTTGATTCTTTTCTTTTCCAGGTTTTCCTGGAATAGCAAATAGCAGTACAAATAGCAGTAAGGAAACAACTTTGGTTTCTCTCTCCTCCCCCTGAGATTGCTAGCATTAGAGACTTCCAAATTATATTTGGAATGAATGGAAGAGAGAGTGTAAAATCAAAGGCTGGCACCAGAGTCCTGATGCACTGTGCTATGCCTTGGGGGTGTGTTCATGGCAACACTGGGCCTGAGCCTTCTTGTACTGGTTTTACAACAAAGGGAATTTCCAGGGATTTCAGCAGAGTGATCCCCATGTTTGCCAGAAGGATGTGCATAAGGTTATTTGCTCCACTCCCACGTGTGTGTAGGGCCATACCAACCTATACACTTTTACTCTCTCACAAAAGTTTGCTTAAACATACGACTATGTGTTTTGAGAGCAATTTCAGATGAATTTCTAAGAGTTCCCTTTCCCATGGGAATGCCAGTGGTCAGAGGCCCTGCAGGATACCCCTGGCTGAACTTCCCTAAGATCATCCTGTGTCATGGGAAGAGATTGGGCTGAATGGTGAAGTAAAGGGGGCTGTGTTGGCAGAAAGTCAAACCGGGGATTTTTTTTGGTCGGATTTCAGGAGCAAGCAGCTGCCGCTCAGCTGGACCTCTCTTCCCTGCTGCTGGGATTACCATTATCGCAGCAAGGCGAGTGAAGAGGACCCCCAGGGAGGCAGGAGACCGCCTGGCTGAGGGACTTTGCTGCAGGGTTTCTGTCGGAGTCCTGGACACCAGTGCACCTCTGTGGGAGGGTGCAGGCAGAGGGCTGCCTGCAAGGCTGCAAAGGTGGGACACCTTTCTCTGGGCTGCTTTTCCTGCTCCCACCAGCGCCACAGGCCACTGGAAAGCTGCCACCATGGAGGGCTTTGCATAGAGTAGGGACTGTATTCCTTGCAAAGCTCTTAAAATTAATATCTACTGTTAAACACCTGGATCTCTCAATGAACAGTGTCCAATCTTTGTCCCATTAGGTCTTGTGACAAAGCTCTCCCGAAGGGACTGTGTGCATTTCTTGTTTGAAATCTCCTGTGAGAAAAATTTAATTACTGGACCCTGAAAACAAAGGCAGCTGTCTCCTGCAACTCCATCTCCCCTCACAGACTTTTTAGCATTGCTCTGATGCCAACATGGGGATGACGGAGAGAGGTGAAGCAAAAGAGGTTTCTAAAAAGCATATCTTCCCATGTAAGCGCTGTGCTAGCAGCAACTGTGCCTACAATGAAGTGGCCCCTGCAAAGGAAATATTTTTTCCTTGTTTTTTTTTTTTTTTTTTTTTTTTTTAAGGAGTGATATATCTCTTTGCACCCTGTTTCTCTTCTGATATGAAGATTTCTACTCAAACACAGAACTGAGTAGAGCAAACCCATCAGCTGTCTGAAGCTTTCTACTCTGATGTTGCTGTGTGTTTCCTCGTTCTCAGAAAGGGAAAGATGCCTGTGCCACCTCATATGAGGCTCAGTTTCTGTGAGAAGCCACCAGCTATGGAGGGGTTAATAACGCCGGGGCCTAGCTCCACTCTCACCCCTCTCACTGCCATCCCTTTCCACTTTCTCCTCCTAGCTCTTTCTTCTCCAGGCTGCTCAGGGGTGCAGGGTGGGGGCACAGAGGAGCACCCTGCTTTGCGTGCTGCCTGCCGGGGGTGACCCTGCTTCAGAGCTTTGCTGGCTGTGGAGGTAGGGGACCTGATGGGGACAAGGGCTCCTCAACAGCCTTAAATTTAACTCGTTGAGAGAAGCTCCTGGGCAGAAAAGGAGAAAGAGGAGTCCCGTGGGAGCAACACTGGGTGGTGGGGAGGGGCATGTTCTCCAGGAGCTGAATCCCTGCTAAGGGGACACTTGGGGTAGTCCCGATGGCTAGCAGGTGGGTGATTCCTGTTCCTCTCAGCTTCACAGGCTGTGAAATAGCTCCTAGCATGGATGCTGAGACAAAGCCACTGGGGTCTGCATTCACACTGTGCTGGGATAGACGAGGTGTTCTTGGCAACTCTGCCCGTGTCTTGTGTGTTTGTCCCACCGCTCTCCCTGGCATTGCCAGCCTCTGCCTGTGCAGGATTTCAGTCTCCTCCCAGGGCCAGTTCTTAGTGCCTCCTGTCTGGGCCAGCCAGGAGGCCTGCTCCAGGACAAGATGGGGCTTTCCCTGCTCTGTGGCTCCCCTGGTCCTGCTATGCTCACCCTACAGCAGCCCTTCTCCTGCCTCCCTCCCCCACCCGCCCTGATTGATCCAACCCCAGGTGCCTCTCTGCACCCTCCCACTCCCACCACCATCCTCGCTGTTTTTTTTCCACTGGCCTCCCACTCACTACAGGATATGAGCCATTCTCTCCAGTGGGAAATAAAAGTTTGGATTAAAATTTGCCATATTATTCCTTCTCTAAAAGCAGCTTTCAGGCTGAAAAGCTCCAAGGACAAATTTCCAAAGGAATGCAGGAGATTTAGGGACAGATTTTTAAGGTCTTTTAGTTACATTAAAATGAAATTAGATGCCCCTTGGGATTTCTTCAGCAGAAGAAAGTGTTTTCAAAATTTGCATATGAGGTCTGCTTACGTCTTTAAGCTAAATGCTTCCAGAGACTTGTACACCTAAGTCCTCCTAAAACCAAAGAGAGCCAGGCATCAACTTTTGTACATTCCTTCCAAATTCCAGCTAAATTTGTTGTCAAACTTGGAGCACAAAGTTTTAATGTAAGGGATTATAAACCAAATTTCCGCTTTGCTTTCCACTTTATCAGGCAGCTTAGCACCGGGGTAATAAAAAAACAACTGTTGACTGAATAAACATTTTGTTCAGATGCTAACATTTTCCTGATTAATAGCCTTTCAGTATTAAAAGCAATCAGTCCAGAGCGTGATTAATTGTCCCTTCTACTACTAGTAACCAAATATATTTCTGTGTATATACACACACACACATATATGTATATGCATACACACTCACATAAACACACAGGCCCATTCTCACTGGGGTAAGCATTTTTAGTGTCTGTTTTCAAGGAAAATACAATATGCAGGAGTTAGGAGCTGCTTTTTACAGCTCAGGCAAAAGGGAAGGGTTTTAGCTCTTGTAATCCAAGAACTGGCAGCTCCAGGGATGCGTGGGGAGCATTGCTGTTCTGGTGGAAGGCAAGAAGCACTCACCTGGGCACAGAGGAGACCATGACAGAGGCAGAAGACTCTGCTTTTTGTCCAGGGAACAAAACCTGCTCACTTTTTTGGGTGTCCTAGCTGTGTTTCTACTTCATCTGTATTTTACTTGTGTGACTGACAGGGTTAATGACAATAAAAGTTTTCATTTAAAAGTTGGCAAGGAGATAGGTGCTTTTCCCTTGACAAAGATAACCAAATTTCAAGAAATTATTTAAAAGGCAGTCCTGCCTGGTCCAACCTGTTAGGCTACAGCAAACATGAAACAGTGAAACTGTATTTATAAGGAAAAGACTTCTTTTCCCCTCCTTTTTGCTCTGATATCTAAAAAGCTGAAGAAGCTAACCATTACATTACAGTAATGTCCAGAAATTGCAGTCAAGCTCAGGAGCTAGGAAAACCACCATCCTTGCCTTATGTGACTGTGTGTACCACAGGTTGTATATGAAACTCCTCCTGATCCTACACATGGCCTGATGAGCCTCGGCAGGACACACGGGTGTGCACAGTCATGTGTAGGATCACAGCCTAACGTGTCTAAATGGAGTATTGATCCAGGTAGACAAGAGCCTGTACCTGCCAGAGTCTCTCTTAGTGCACATGGGGTTTCTTCCTCATCTGTCCCACCTTGCAGAACGTAAAAATAATTAACATCAGATTCCTCTAGAGCAAGTGGCATGAGACGGAGGAGTAGAATTTGTTGCTTTTTTGGCATCTGCAGTAGTCAAAGGCTGCAAAAAGTGCATTCACTGTTGCTGCTGAAAAATAAAACACAATTCTGTATTTTGTGTCCAGCCTCTCTGTATACACTTGCCTGCAAAGAGTTTATGGTCAGAAAATAATTTTTCAGCTTCCTTCAGGAACCACACCAAAATCTGTAGCGCTGTGTTGGGATACTCTCTAAACTTCAGGCTTTCAGCCTAAGCAGAAAGAAACCCAAGAGCACTGTTAAGGAAGCAAAAACAAACATGAAAATTTTTCTCCATGGCTAGGAACAAAAAGCTCCATTGGTGTCAGAGATGTTGTGTTCAGGACTCATGAGTTTCTGCAGGAAGGTTTAAGACAGAAAAACAGCCCTGCTGGGGATGAAGAGGGTGTTGTTGGCCTGGGACAACAGCTGTGACAGGTGCAAAGTGGCTGTGACGGTGATGACACCGGGACTTCCTGCTCCGGGGACAGGCACCCGTGTGCAGGGCACACACGCACCCCCTGGCACCCGAAGGAGAAGGCACCGACCCGCCCTGTTCCTGGGTGGATCCTCATCCGCCGGGATGAGGAGCGACCTGGTGAGCAGGCAGGAGTGGCAGAGTGGGCCCGTTGTCCCAGGGGGTGGCTCCAGCAGGAGTGGCATCACGGGTGGCACTGATCAGGGCACTGCCAAGCAGAGGTGGGATGTGCTGCTCCTCCAGCCTGCTCCCATGGGATCGTGCCGCTCAGCCCCACCTGGAGGGACAGGGCTGGGGCCACAACTTTAGGAAAGGCAAATGGTTGCCAGCTGCCGGCAGTAAGTGTCATCTCAACAGTTTAAGAGTGAAATCGTGTTATAAATATTTTAGATGATTGACTTAGATTTTAATCCTGAAAAGATTTTAAGCGGGGCCTTAAAGATTTTAAGGGGCCTTAAGTGGGTAAAGGCTACAAAAAGAGGGAGTGAGGGAAAGGAAGCGAAGGAAGACCAAAATTTGGTCCTGATTTGCAAAGCTGTACACCGTGTCTTGGTGTAAGCACATCTGTGGTCTCAGGTTCAAGATGAATGCTCAGGTGTACTTTAGCCTAATTCTTGGGTGAACTTTTTTTTTTTTTTTAAGGCACATGGAAAAACCTTTTAAGTTTCACTCAAGCTCATTTTTAAATGAAAAATCAGGTGTTCCCTTCCTGGTCTTGCAGTCTTGCATTTCTGGAGTAGACATACTGGAGCAGAAGGATAATGAACAGGACATACAGGAGCAGAAGCATACTGGAGGAGAAGGATCGTGAACACTTTGCCATGTTTGCATTCCTGTCTATCAAAAAAACATATTCTGTGCTAAAGAACTAATACACTTCACATTGGGAAATATTTGTGGCTGTCAGTGCTGGGGTTTAAAAGCATCACTAATTATTCCTCTGATTTAGAACTGGTAGTTTTAAAGATTGTGGTCTCAACAGTCACCAACATAAAATTTAGTTATGTGAGCTAGAAAAAGCTGGGTTTATGTACTGTAAATAAACTTATTTTTTTGTGCTGAAAATAAATAACAGTGCTGAATAAATAATCACAGGTAGATGCTCGTACACAGGAAGGAAACCGATTATGCATCTGTCAGTATATACACACAACATAAATATCCAGTATAAAGGGGAAAGTGAATACTGTAAAGAGGTCAGTATGTTGAAACACATTTCAAAAAGATATTCTTTTCCCTAACTTTAGTAGAGCAAATAGGGCACGAAAATTAAGGAAGACCTTTTCCGAACTAGTACCTAGAAGTGAAAGAATTTTCACAAGCACAATACAGAAAAAGAACCGTGAGCCCAGTACTAGAGACTGTAGTTCTCCTTCAGCAGCTCTTTCCCCCTCCCCCTGTGCAAATTCTCTTGGATTAAAATGGCAGAGAGAGGAGGGGAGTGGCTGGGGACAGTTTCTCTGATACGAGATAACCGCTGCTAGTCAAATTGCACTTTTAATTGCACAGGCTAATAATAAATAAAAAAAACCAAACAGACTTGCTACAGAAGTTAATTTGAACTAGAATACAAGACACACCCCACAAGCTGCTTTCCATGATTATGTAGTGTTTTCCCTCCCCCTGCTACACAGTTCCAGCCGCAAACAAAAGCGAGCAGTTTGTGCACTTTTGTCGCCCGTTTTCCCCCGGACCCCCGCTCCCTCCTCGCGGCCGCCGCGTATAGGCTCTGCGGGGGGAGCCCCGCGCCGCCGAACGGCAAGCTACTCTCGCGCCGCCTTTTGTCTCCCTCCTGCCCCGTTTTTGGGAGCGCTGCCGGCGGGGCAGCACACACGCTGCGGGCCGGCCCCGGGGCAGG
>NW_008630757.1:0-2616 GCF_000691845.1 Merops nubicus | reverse complement strand
GGCTTCTGGGCATGGGACTGGGGGGAAGAGACGAGCGAAGTCTAAACGAGCTGCTAGGGCACATGTCCGAACGAAACCGGCCGCTGTTAGCGGGAGGTGGAGAGGGCAGGGTGGGCAATTTGGAGACATCCAGAACAAAGCCACGGCTCCAATGGAACGAGCGATGGTGGAGACGGTTTCCTTTCGTTCCGCTACTCATCAAGGTATCACTGAAACCTTACAGCACTCAAAGAGTTAGAAAGCGGGGGGTGGGGAGCAAAGAAGCGGGTTTGGGGTGGGAGACGTCGTTAATAAAGGAGGGGAAAAAAACAAAAAAGGGAAATAAAATTCAAAAAATCATGGAAGCGAAGGCACTCCAAACTATATAGATACACTATACATCGCTAGAGTTATTGTTACAATAATACAGGCCGGTACCTACTGTACAGAGTTAAAACTATATGGCTTTAAAAAGCTCGTCTACATTTTGTCTGATTATTAAACAGAATCACTGCCCTGAACGGTAACTTTTTGCTCATTAATAACAGTTCCTGGGTCCACATATTTACATACAAAACAATAAAACTCAAAAACAACCAAAAATAATCATGTACAAGCTTGAATTTGGTGAGGAGCTTTTTTGTTGTTGTTGGTGGGATTTTTTTGTGTGTGTTTTTCTTTTTTTTCTTATTTACAAAAAAGGTTACCCAAAGATCTGGATCTAACTTGTACAAAAGTGTGTGATCTTGCCATGATCCTTGAAAAATAAAGAAATAAAACCAGAGGGGTGCCCCCGACCCTCCCCCCCGCCTAACACACACACAAGACACACGCACAGACGCCAGCACAGTCACAAAACCAGAGAGAAAAGCTCTTAACTCCCCTCTGCCAGTCCTAAACGAAAAGATAAAACGAAAAAGAAGAAAAGCCACATTTCCTGGCACAAGCAGCAATTTTTCTTCATTATTTTTATTACTTTTTTTTTTTTTTAAAGGCTTGGTAATTCACTGCGTCTGTGGCCAACGCCTCAGCGGTCTCACTTACACAGCGGATCCATACCCTGCCACTGCCCTACTTTCTTTTTGAGTCTCCTGCATCTGTTTGGATCACTGGGTCAACCAAACCCCAACACTTACCTTTCAGGACGCTGACTAGCCGAGCTCTTGCATTAAGATGCTCTTCATCCCTTTCTACCAAGTTGCATGTAAAGATTTGGAAAGTCTTCCATTGCTAAACGTGGATGTGCTTTCCTTGGCAGCCAGCCAGCCAGAATATAACTACACCTAAAAGCTTTAAAACCATTTTTGTGTGTGCCTGACAGCGAATCACTGAGGGGTGTAACATGAGGGTTTATCGGTTTCACGGTAGGCGGTCACTCACCTCTTGAAAGAGCTCCTGCCTCCCCAAAACCCGCTGTGCGCCAGGGGGGAGGGAGAGGGCAGGGCTTTTGTCAGCTCCAAGGCTGCTAAGAGACAGTTTCTAAAAAAAACCCCTCACGTCAACAGCATATATGGTACAAGAGGAAACACGCTGAGCTCGTGAGCGAAGGCCCCGCCGCTGCCGAGCTGGCCCAAGCAGCTACTGCCGGCCACCCCCAGGCCACACGAAGGTCCGCGCGCTCCCAAAAAGCAACCGCTTGCCTTAGAGATCCGCAGGTCCGACCACAGCTCGGTAAGCACCAAAGGCGACTACAGTTTCTCTGAAGGAGAATAAGGCCAGAGCGGACACCAACCGCAAGCCTACGACACGATCCGGTCTCCAAAAGTCTCATTTCTACGCCACGGCCGCGTCCCGCCGCTCGCCTGACCCTTTCCCAAGGGATATTGCTTTGACTTCAGGAAGAGAGACGTGGATGCCGACACCACGCGCCACCGCAGGGAGGAAACCCGGGCCCTGCACAGAGGGACTAGAACAAGCATTCACCTCACGCTCCAGTCAGACTGTTTCAAGATCGTAGACAAAAATAAAAAAAGCAGTATTGTATCTATGTATACATGTATATATTTATATAATATATATACACACACACTCATATATAGCCAGCTTTCCTACAAGTCAGCAGGTACAAATTACTGTGGAGAGTACTCGGATGTGTATTTTATTAATATTCTACCAATGTAAAAACATAATGGCGATGTGGCAACACGCAGCAATAAATAGATCGAAAAAGCAAAAGGTTAAAAAAGATGAAATTAAATACAGATTTCTAGCTGTGGATTTAAAATCAGAACTATCGGAGAATGTGGCATCCTGCAAGTTAAAATTGCAGTTAAAAAAAAAAAGAATTACAGTAGACTGTTACATTTCACATTATAACCCCCGGTGTCCTTTTCCTGTATGCACCTTGGGAAAGGGAAGCCTGTTCAAATCAAGCCTGGGCTGGGGGTGGGGAAGAAAAAGAAAAAACCCAACCCTCTAAAAAGACAGCCCCAAACCCAACTGCTTCCAAAAAGTCCCTTATCATCCCCTGCCCCTCCGAGGGTTTTGTTCGCCCGCTCTTCTCTGCTGAAGATGGGAGCTGACCGGCCCGCGGCACAGGGCAGGAGCTGCTCCAGCAAAGCCAACCGCTCCTGCTCGCGCATGTGTGTGTATTATATTATATAGAGCCCGCGCGGGGCGCCCCCCCCGCGGCGCTGC
>NW_008630756.1:0-1241 GCF_000691845.1 Merops nubicus | reverse complement strand
ACTAAGGGGTTATTCACATTTCTCTTGGTTAAATGTTTCCAGGGTGTACATAAGATGCCTGTTAATGTACTTGTGTTGTAAACATTTTGCTGGGGAAGCAAATAGCCTATGGTGCATTTGCCATTCCAGTATTCGGGTAACCCTTTCCTAACCTGTCCATCCCCACAAAGCCACCAATATCCTTTGAGTAAACAGCCTCCAGTCTAATTGTTTCATAACCCAGATAAAATCTGTAATTTGCATCTTGTTTGGGGAGGCCAACTTCCCCTGCTCTTGGTAACAGTTGCCTGCCAATTGTCCTCAAAACAAACTGCTATTCTCTGGTAAGGTAGCACAATTTCTGACATAGTAATTACAAGTGTTGTTCTGTTGTATCAGTTATATTTGCAAGGAAATGTGGAGTGTAATGGGATCCAGGTGTTAGAGCCCCTGGGTTATTCCAACATCCTATTCCTGAAGTCTTATTAAACAGCCAGTTCCATTCACCTGTAGACACGGGTATCCCTAAAAGCAGAATTTGCCAATTCCGTTGAAGCATAGCTGTACACACCCAACAATCTGACACATTTAGCTGCTTTGTGATATTTTCTACAATTTTTACAAAGGAATTCTGATTCCACACATCCCCATATCTCATCATGGTCATAATACAAATTACTTGTAATACAACTTGGATATTTTTAGTTTTAACAGTCTGGTTGGTACCACTTCCCATCTTCCTTTTGGAGCCGCCTTTACTCTGGTGTGGTGTATCTATGATGCTTGACCTTTAATCTTGACTGCTGTGTGGGACATCAGCAGTACCAGAAATGGGCCCTCCCACTTCAGCTCCAGGGGTGAATCTGAAAGAGATCTAACATACACGTAGTCGCCTGGAACAATATTGTGGATTGATCCATCAAGACCTCGGGCTCTGGTTCCTAAAACCTGTAAGTTCTAATATAGTTGCCTGGAACAATATTGTGGACTGGTCCTTCAAGACCTTGGGCTCTGGTTCCTAAAACCTGTTTTTCTATTTCTCAAAGTTGTTTCTGTAGGCTTATTACATAGTCAATATCTCATTCCCCACTTGTGTTGAGGTCCCAGCTTGTACCATATAAGGTCTTCCATATAATATTTCAAAGGGACTTATTCCCTCTTTGGCCCTAGGTTTGGTTCTAATTCTCAAGAGAGCTAGGGGTAATGATTTGGGCCAGGACAACCCAGCCTCCTGCCCTAATTTTACAATTTGTAGCTTAATG
>NW_008630755.1:8380-15407 GCF_000691845.1 Merops nubicus | reverse complement strand
AAGAACTCAAGCATCAAACCATTTGACAGAGAAAATGGCAACAGCTTTTCTGCCTGGATTTGTGTTTGCAGTGTCGTGTCTCTGAAATCTCATGGCTAACCCAAAACTGTGGTTTAACCAAGATAGAACTTTGTGATGTAAATAGAATCCTGAGGAAAAACAAAACAAAGCAAAATGAAACAAAAGCTTTGCAGCTTACTCCTGCTTGATACCTTTTCAAACATCTTCAGAGCTACAGAGGTTCTCTATTTCATTTCTTGCTTGTTTGTTTCTCATCAGGAGATACACTTAAATAGCAGTGATAGATTTCCTAAGCCAAAATTTGTGGAGAAGTTCCTAATTGGTTCTTTAATGTGATGAAAAGAAAGACAAATTTATTGAAAGCTTTGAAGTGAGAGCTGGATTTATCCAGTGTAACTTTAACCACCAGAAATGTGTGCCTGTGGTCCAAAGCAGTCATCTAGGTTTCCTTAATAGTCAATGAAGTGAGAGAGAGGCATCTTATTCCAGCTATTTTGGACACCTCTGCCAGGACACGATGACTCATAACCTGGAAGTGTCCCTCACTGTCCACTGGTTGTAGGAGGAGACTCGATTTGCTCCGAGCAGATGCCTAACTCTGAGATGGTTAAAGTTAGGTGAGATGAAGTCTATCTCTTTTCTCCTCAGCTTTTTGGGGAGGACATGAGTTTTGGGCACTGTGCCATAGTCTTCTGGGGGGAGTCTTGTGCTTTTTCTCCCTGAAGTTCTCGCTGGAAAAGGGGCCAGCTCTCCCATAAGCAGCACAGGACTGACTTAAAGCCAAGTCTACTACCTGGAGGCTCCTCCTACAGCTGGAGAGATTTACTCCTTCTGACAAAGAAGGCCAAATGCACATTAGCAATGATCTTTCTGTCAATTGTCTTCTAGAAAAAAAATTTTCTTGCTATTTACTTGAAAAAATCCACAGTAACATTATTTTCATCAGATTAAAGTTACCTTCTGTAGTTTCCCACTATTAGCAGAGAAGGAAAAGATGTAGCAGATAGCAAAGGCAAGTGGATGAGGTCAGATTTCAGAGCTGGGGATTTCTTTTTTCACATCATTGTGATTGGATTGGGTTTTTTTTCTTGCTGGGCGACTGGAAACAGGAGACTTGAATGTTGGACTGAGAACAGGAATCGATCAAGGTCGCTCACATCATTCACGCTACTTTGAGAGGTGCCCATTGGCAAATTGTAGAATCAGTTTGGTTGGAAGAGACCTTTTAAATCATTGAGTCCAACTGTTAACACACTACTGCAAGGTCCACCAGGTCCATGTCCAACCATGTCCCTCAGCACCACATCTGTCTCATCAGGATGAAGTTAGATCTTTGACCTTTTATCTTGATTAATTAGCAATGGCTTTTGCCCTCTAGATAGCAGAGACAATGTTCTGCAACGTGTGGTTCTAACATGTCATAGTCTTCCAAAAACAAGGGTGAACAAGGATTGTGAAGGTGTTTGGATTCCCTTCTCTTCCTGTTGGTGAAGCAGCAATCTTGACAAAGGCTAGAAGCAGACACAGCTTCAGTGCTCACAACCACTCTTTACTATTTACCTTCATCTGGAAATTATTTTCCCCTTTGTCAAAGTGATTTCACCTTCCTCTGGTATATGGGCCATATTTTACCTGCTGCCCTTAACCGTGCATAATTCATCTCCCAGTTCCCTGTAGCAGTCTGAATTTTCCTGTCTCTGCCTTGAAATATGGCTTTGTTTGCTGAGGAGTGAAATCTTTTAGTCCAAGAAAACTCTTTGGGCTTGTTAAAGGGTGACCAGGGGAAACCCAATGACCTGAGAGAGACAGAGTGATCTAATGCCACCTTTGGGACTTGACATTGAGACCACCTACAGGTGTAAACTCCTACAGCTTCCTCACATCCCAGGAATTTCTTCCCTCACTTGGAATTTTTGGATTCTTGAATAATTCTTTTGCCCTATCCTGCAAAAGCTTCATAAAAAATGTGTGTATTTCGATCAGGTGAGTTTTTGCACAGTTCCCTTAGCTAAAAGCCACTGTTCCCCTCCCACAACTTCCTGTAACTGTAAGAAAATAAATAGAGGTGTCTAGTTTTATTTTAGTCACTGTAGGGTATCTTGCCTGGTTTCCAGATGCTGCTCCAGAAAGGAGTGGGTCACGTGTAGGTTAGGTGAATAGCTCTCCAGCCTGCAAGGGCTACAGATGTAATTTATTGCCTAAACACAGATGCTTTATCCCATTTGAGATAACCTTGCACAGCCAAGGCATTCACATCACCCTGCCTGTAATGCCTGATTCAAAGGAGATCCATTGAAAGCATCTGATGGAGATGCAGCTGGTAGCCAGGGGGGTTGTCTCAGAGCATCTCAGATGGGACAAGGTGCAACTGACTCAAGTCCCTAATCAGTATAATCAGTGTTGTTTAGGAAGCACCTTTCTCACCTAAAGGAGAATGATTTGGCCAGAAAAATGACTTTTTGACTCCAATTACTGTCTAATGGTGCATGAGAAACCCCTGAGTACTGTAGACACCCACAAGAGCTGGCAGCTCTGACACAGGAGGGTCAGGCTAGGAAAGCCTTTCTCCATCTGGACAGCAGGTAGAATCCCTCACAGCACCTAAAATGGCATCAGATATTTCTGTGTAAGCAACAGAATCCTGCCAAAAAATCTGGGAATTTCAATCCACATATAGACACATCTCACAGACAGGCAGACAGCTCAGTGTGCTTTAATCTGCAATCTGAATCACGTGGCAAATGCTGGAAAATTTACCCCCTCTTTGAGGGGTTTTCTCTGTTGGCAAGCTTCCCTTGAAAAACGTGTAGTTTGTTTCCCATTTGAACTTGTCTGGCATCAGCTTCAGTTTTCATTTGAAAACAAATGGTTTTCATTTTGTCCTTTTTTCATCCAGACTGTAGAATGCCTCGATGGCCAACACTGTGTGCCTGTAAAGGTGTGGAGGTGTTACAATCAGGTCAGCTGTTCATCTCCTTTGATAGACTGACAAGATAAAGCTTTTAAGTGAAGAAATAATTTTCTGTAGTCCTCAATTCTTTCTCCATAAGTCTTGTCAAATGCAAGAACTGAAGGCAGGAATATTGTTGCTAGAAAGGACCTCTCCACTGCATGATCAACAGAGCAAACAGCCAAGGAGAAGAAGAAAGAAAAGAGGGAAAAAAAACAAAGCTGAAAGAACTTACTGGAGAGAATCAGTTCAAGTACTGGAGCATAAATAGTCCAGAAGGATAAGGAAATTAATCATGGGTAAGATAAATAGGCAGGTCGTAAACAGGAATCCCAAGACAACTGCAACACTAGAGCCAAAATTCTCCCCTGTGCAATGTTGGGAAGATAAGTGATTTCCATCAGTGGCCCAGGAGAAAAAAAGAAAAACTAAGATGTAGTAGAGAAACAAGTCTGCTCTGTTGATCCTTCAAGGACAAAACCTTTTGCTGAGGTGGTTAGGAGGGAAGAAAAATTGTTTCATTGTGTTCCACTCCTGCTCCCAAGAAGAATTTGCATCTGGATTGAGGGAGTCTCAAGTGGTCCATATGCTGTTTCTGAGAGTATTGCTAGTTGTTCATGGTCCAGAACCTCTTAAAGCCCCTTCGAGGAAGTTTTTAGCACCAGCTATCCATAGGTCAATCTTAATTCTACTGGCTGAGCTCTGGCTGTAATAACACCAGAGGTTTATGCTGAGTATACAGACACATCCCACTGCAGAAGAATTAGGGATGAGACTATTTTTTTTTCTAGAAAGACTAAGTAAAAATATGCAGTGAAAGCAAATTTCACTTCCCACCATTCCCTTTCCTCTGCTTCTGTTTTGGACGAGCTGGAGAAGAAGAGACAACACCCTGAAGGAGATAAAAACCAAATCATCTTCCAAGAAGTGGGAGTGCCAGGACAGACCCAGAAACTAAGAAAAGTTGTGTAAGGAAGCAGGCTGGGACAGGAAGGAAGGACAAGGTGGGAGCGTTTATCTGTGACTCAAGAGAGACAAGCAACAAGTGAATGTATCTACTCAGAGCAGGAAGGGAAAAATTTCAGACACTGAGATAGTTTTGGGATCTTTTTAAAGAGCTCTAATTTGGGGAAGTCTAGTCAGGAGGATAACGGGAATAAATGAGCCCTCCATGACTATACTCCACCACCAGCTTTGAGGAGCTTCACCTTGATGTCATTCCTTGTTCTCCTTTGGTTGTTCTTAGAGCTTGGGTGCTGTTCTTAGAGCAGTTTGGTGCTGTTTCCAAGCAGAATAGAGAGATACTCTCAAAAAACCCACAGAAACTCTCCTACCTTAAGACATTTTTCTTCTTTCAGTCCCCTGTTACTGCCAGAGATGGCTGTTAATAAAAATAACTAAATCCTTCCCCTTCTTCAATTTATTAACTGCTTTTTCCTCTCACTCACCTGAGCTGCAACACTTCAGAAGAGGTCTGGGAGCATGTTGGGCATCAGAGATGAAGCAATCCAAAAATGTGTCTAGTTTATCCATTTTCTTTTTAATCTGAGGTAGTTCTAAGAACATGAAACTTCAGATTCAAAGAAGTTCTTCTGAAATCTGCCAGGGCCACAAAAAATAATCAACAGTGTTAAAAGAACAGATGGCAACCATCATACATCCAGCAGGCCAGATGCAATGAATTCTGTAACCTTCTCATTTCATTTTATAAGGCCACAAAAGCCCTCTATAAAACCAATCTCTGTTTTTCCACGCTGAAGCCAAATAATGCCTAAAGAGCTTGAGATCTCTCAAGGGGCACAGGGAAGATGGGATTTATCTTTATAAAAAGGTGCTGCTTTGTCCCATTAAATGAGTCCCAATCAGAACCTGAGATGATGTCCTGCCATGACTCTGAGCTGATTCTCACTGGCAGAAGGTTGATGAATGTAGGAGTCATGATAGTTGTTGTGGGAGGTATCCAGGCACTGTGTCCTGGAGAAACTCCATATGAATGGTGTCCAGTTAGTCCTGATTAGGTCACACTGGCCAGAAGGAAAACAGAGAGAAGAATTGGGCCTTCTGCAGGTGTAGAGATCAGGTAGAAGATCATTGTGATGGTTCCTGTCATGCCTCTGTTTACTTTTATGTAAGGATGCATGGGTAGGAACCTTATCTACATCTGGCATGGGAAGATATGAGCTCTTGAACCTGAAAACTCATATTAAATTGAGATAGAAAGCTAAAATGAAAATAAAATGTATGCTAAATCTAGAAAAAGTCATACAGCTTAAGGCATGAAAAATGTGTGGCCATTCTGCATCTGACCAAGTTCTTGTAGACAGCCATGGATGGGAAATTCCCCCAGGCCACCCCTTCCTTACACACATGGATGCAGACTCACCTGCACTTAGAGCTTCTGTGAGTTTGTTGCTGAAGGAGCTACCGTTGGTTGCCATATCTGGGCATCCAAAGGTTTGGGATGAGTTTTGCTTCCATAAAGGCATGTGGTAGAACATTGAACCCACAGATCTTTTTCAGTGCAGCAATATATAAGATGGATAATGGACCAGTTGGAGCAGGTCCAGAGGACAGCCATGAAGATGATCAGAGGGCTGGAACCCCTCTGCTACAAGGACAGGCTGAGAGAGTTGGGGTTGTTCAGCCTGGAGAGGAGAAGGCTCCAAGGAGACCTTATTGTGGAGTTCCAGTGTCTGAAGGGGGCCTATAAGAAAGCTGGGGAAGGACTTTTTACAAGGCCTTGTAGTGATAGGATGAGGGGTAATGGCTTCAAACTAGAAGAGGAGAGATTTAGATGAGAAATTAGGAAGAACTTCTTCATTGTGAAGGTGGTGAGACACTGGAACAGGTTGCCCAAGGAAGCTGTGGATGCTTCATCACTGGTTGTGCTCAACACCAGCTTGGATGGAGCTTTGAGCAGCATAGTCTAGTGGGAGATGTCCCTGTCCATGGCAGGGGGTTGGAACCAGATGATTAGATTGAATAGATGGTTTAGGATTTAGTTTCTTTTAGGGGAGTGGTGTCTTTATTATTATTATTACTCTTTCTATCAGTTTTACCGTTTCCTATCTTAAAAGGTTCCTTCTATCACTGGAAAAGTCCATTGCTTTATTTTTTACCTCCTTCTCCAGATTATTAAATAATATACTGAACAATTCAGCTCACAGATTTGGTCCTTATGTTACTCTGATGGTAATTCCTGTCTTTTATCCACGAATTCCTTTCACTCAGAATATTTCATTTTAAGTGTAGGGTTTCCCTCCTCATTACTTGCTATAAACAAATTGAAATTTGCTGAGATTTCAGAGCAAAAACCTGGATTTGCCTCCTTTATTCATTTGGTTTTGGAAGTAGTGATGTTGCATAAATATTGATGCCTCCTTGGGAATAGTTTTCTCTTCATTATTCAAAGGAGGACGCTGAAAAACCAAATGGTTCTTCTGGGAAATTCTGGGAAATTCTGTATCTCCTGTACCTGCACTTTGAACAGGGAGCTCACAGTTTGCAGCATAAATGTGGGACTCGTGCATGAGAAGGGGTGGAGCTGCTGGGGAATGGAGAGGTAGAAGGTGAGACATGAGCAATGTCTCAACTTTCCTGCTCCAGCAGCTGCTGGGAATCCTAAGTGGACTGGAAAAGTTGCCTGAAGAAAAATTTTGGAGGAAAGCACGAGCTGCGTATAATGAATAATTAAATATTTGAATTGAGAGAATTAATAAGGCACCATTACTCACAGCTCAGATGGAGCCAGAGCCCTGTCAGTGGCCAGTCATTTGTTTTTCATGTGCTATCTGGGCAGCTGACACGTAGCTCAGGCTGTCCAGGTCTTCCACTGTTTTGGCCTTCCCAGTGTCTTATCACAAAGTGTCTCTGAGCTCAGTAGCTGGTTTCCTGAAACACGTGGCAACGTGCCATGCACCTGAGAGAGGAATGGCCCTGAACATTTCATTGAAAAGTTACTAGAATGCAGTGAAAGATATCTCTAGAAATCCCAAGAAGTGTTTTATCAGAGAAACCAGAGGCCAAGGAAAGGGGGGTTGGGATGGGAATGTAGAG
>NW_008630755.1:0-8349 GCF_000691845.1 Merops nubicus | reverse complement strand
GAAAGAGAAAAACAAAAATAAAGGGAAGGAGGATTGAAGGAATAAGAATTCATCATCTTCCAGTTTGCATTTAATATCCAAGGCATTATGGTGAAGGATATATTAGGAAATTTGGAGGAGAAAGGAGAGGAACAGCAGGATTTTAACCTGCCCTTTCCTTCGTGCATCACAGATGGAGGGCGTGGAAAGATTGACTGATACAACACAGTTATAGTGGGTACTGATTTGTTTTTGAAATTCTGTCAGTATTTATGAGCCCTGTTTATCAGAGCTCAGGAGAACTTCCCTGCCAAGACAAACTTTCCAGTTTTTTTTTCTTTCTGAGCTCTGATAGGCTCCTCATCTTGACCTTCCTCTTTGACGATGACTTTCCAAAGGCAGTGGTGGAAGATGAGAGAAGGCTTGGTCTCATGTTGCTTTTGGTGGAGACCACACTCAGATTCAAAAACCAGAGAGCAACCTCCCAGAGGCTCTAATGTTATCACTCACAGGCTTTCTAGCTCTTCGTGGGGTTACTGAGAGTCTTGGAGCTTCACTGGTTTAATGTGTGATGTGTGTTCAAGAAGGTTGGTGACTTAGAGACAGGGGTGCTTGGACACATAAGGCTTCTGGGAACATGAGATCTGTTTACAGGGAGTATTTTGGCACCCAACCTCTGTTTAGGTATCTCAAAACCCATTGATGTTTGATTTCTTTATCCATTTTCCTTTTTCTGGTTGTTTTTTTAATGTCACTCTATGCTGCTTCCTTTTAAAAAACCCATCAGTGGAATGGAGACAAAACGATTCCGTGACTCAAGGAATTCTGGAGACAGGGCAAAGCCTTCAGTTTTGATCCAAAGCAATAATTATTGAAAAATGTTACCAAATGGTCAATTCTTATGAATGAATACACCGGATATGTTGACCTGAACTCAAGTTCCTTTCCACCAGTGAGTTTTGCCTTTGATCCACGAGGGAATGTGTAATGGGAAACGAAAGAAATGGAAAGAAAACAAAGTGAGGATGGATAAGAACAGAGTGTAATAAACAGCAGTGAAGATAATGGGTGAGTGTCTGTTCGTAGGACACTTGGGGTTGTCCATGTCTAAATGGTTCTTCCTGTTATGAGGTGGGAAGATGGAAGAACTCAACCAGAACCCACAGGAGATACGTTTTCTTGCTCCTAAAGATAACGGGTCAGACCTTCCGTGGGTGAACATGAGCTGAAGTTGGAATAAAGTTGGCAGGATCTCATTCAGCTCCAGGGAGTGTCTCTTTTTGTGTTTACCCTTTTTTTTTTCCCCCCCTCAGACAGAGTAGGCTTTTTCATGGCTTGTTTTCAACCGGGGACTCACCCACACTCCAAAGGAGTCTCTTGCCAGCAGGCCTCAGGTGTGCTCCAGTGAAAGCAGGACCATAAAAGTGGTAGTGAGGGATGTGAAGACAGCTCCAAGCCTTAAATTGATATCTCCCAGGCTGCCACGGTGCATCTGTTTTCTATTTGGGCTTGCACGCGTCTGTTTTTTTAAGTTGACATTTCAGAAAAATTGGAACATTTTGTCATTTCCCTCCGTGCAGATGTAGAGGCAGGAGAGGGATGTTCAGCTGGGAACTTGTGCTCAGCTAGAAGGGGAGAATTTTCTCCATGTCAAAGGGTCAGATTGAAGTAAACTGAACCTGTACTTGGAGTCCTCGCTCTCAGAGACTGAAGGCAGCTTGAAACTCAGCTGGTGGTGAAGAGAAAGGGAATAAAAACAGTTCTTCTCATCTATAGAGCTTCAGAAAATGGCTTGAAAGGCAAATTTGTTGATGGCTAGAGTTTGTAGAGAACCCTAACGGAGAGCAACTGAGGCTTTGAGCTCTCCCCTCTGAAACTTCAGCTCTTGGGTAGAACTTCCCAGGTTGACTTAGTCTGGTTTTCCATCTTGTAGTAGAGAGACCAGGTCCACCAGTTTCTTCAGGCAGCCAACAAGTGGTGGGAGGAATGTCAGCAGCTGAAATATGGGCTGAAGGACAAGTATTAACTGATAGTCAAAGCAGGCACACATGGGGTTGCCCAATTTGCCCATCAGGTTCTCCTTTTGTTTCCTGCCTTGACTTTCTAATGAACCAAGACATGACTTTTCATAGAAGAAATAACAGTACTGAGAAAAAAAGAAGGTCTGAATGAAAAGTATCTCTCACATCAACATCTTGAAGGAGCAGTGATAAAGAAAGTCAACTTTCAGTAATGATCAGGGAATTTCCCCCTCTCCTCTCTGTCTGTAATCCCAAAAGGATTCTTTAAAACCTTATTTTCTCTGAAACAAGTGGTGATTGATTCCCTGTCTCCCACCACCTCCTCTGTACCTCCAGGCTGCTGATGTCTAAAAGCACAAATAGCCTCTTGCTTGCACTCAGCAGAATTGATGTTTTTATCCATTGATAAAACAATCCACTGATAAAATCCATTAATTAATTAATCCACTGATCATTTTATCCATTGATAAAATCATCATGTGACAGTTTCACATAATTTTTGGGGTTTTGTGTGTGACTAGGATGGACAAGTTCACATATTCCTCATCCCTGGAAACGTTTTAAGTCGTGTTGGACAAAGTTCTGAGCAACCTGCTCTAGTTGTAGATGTCCCTGCTCCCTGCATGGAGGTTGAGCTAGATGATCTTGAAGGGTCTCTTCCAACCCAAACCATTCAGTGATTTGATGATTCTGGGCTATTTCAGCCTCCCATAGCCAATGGATTCAGTCTGCACTGGTTGCTGTAACATCTCCTTCGTGCTCACCATTACAAACTGGTTGAAATTACCAACCAACCAAAACCCCAACTGGCCTGGACGCTCTCCTGCACAAGGGAAATTCTCCTCCAAAAAGCAATAAAATTTTGCCTAGTAGATTTTCCAAGCATGTTGCTCTCAGGTCTGAGGGGCTGGTAACCTCCACCCCTCCAAAAGCAGATTTTCAGCTCGAGGGAAGCATCTTTCCTACTCAAGCAATGCTGAAGCAGAATGAATTGCTTGCTGACACACATCAATAGCTTCTGCCAAATTATACATGATTTAAGGCAACTAATGCACTATGTGATGATAGCTGAAGGCAAACGGATCCCAAAAGATATATTGCTTACCACCTGCCTGGACAAGAAGTACAAATATTATTGCAAACAATTTGGGGCAGCTCTGCACCTCTAAAAAAAAAATCTGACATATGAGTTTTGGTTGAGTTGTGAAGATATTTTCCATAAAATGCTGTTCTTATTTTGTCTCGTTTCTTAAACCAAAACTGAAGTCCTTGTGTCAAAGGTGATCTGTGTGGAAAAGAAATGAATAAATAATAAATAATAAATGAATGAAGAAGCTGAAAGCAGCAGCAAAAAGAACACTACTAATAGCTCAAAAAACTCTTGGATTTTTTATATTATTTGAAAGCAAACCAGTCTAAAGAAAATAATATTTCTCCTTGCTTTGAATGATACCAAATTTTGAATTTAAGCTACAATAAACACTTGAAATTTAAGTTTATTATCTAGCAAAACCTAGTAAGACACAAGATATTTTCTAAGTGGTGATTTACATCATTATCTATCAAAAAAAAAATACATGTTGGCTTTTTTATATATGGAAATAAATGGATTTGAGGACAAAAAAAGTTCTAATTAGAAGAGCAATGTTTCAGACCTGTCCTCCCTAAATCTTGGAAGACTCCCAGCAAGAATAAATTGTTGAAATTATGTTGATTTAGAATTAGAAGCTGCTGGATGTAGAATTTCCTCACATTGCACCGTAGAGACAACTGAATTGACTCCAGCAGAGCCAGGTGACAAGCGACACATCTTTTGTTTTGTTAGGAATTCCATAAAAAAGCAAGGGAAAAGATTTTTCTGGATACAAAAACATTCTAGCAAGGTAAAAAATGAGCACAAAATCCAGATTCAACCTCAGAAGCTTTTACATTCTTCTTTCCTTCTCTTTAAATTCATGTTTTTAGTTGCACGAGGATTCGTACAATAAAATAGATGAAAAAAAATTGCATCAAAATGACACAACATCTTTGAAATGATGGAAATTTTCACCCACGTGTGATGTCACAGCAACATTTCAAGCAGTTCCAAGAAGACCCAGCTGGTTTGGAGAGGGTTAGAAGTGCCCTGAGGAGATGACAGCCAGTCCTTCTGATAGAGAGGCCATCTCCTGAAATGAAATCAACCCTGACAGATGTGTTTTGAAAAACTTTCTATAAAAAAACTCCAGAGTGTTGGTTCAGAGCTTCTTGAGCAAATGATAATTTGGCAGTGGAAGTGGAATAAGTGAAATATTTTGGCTTGCCTCAGATGAATATTTTTCACCCACCCTAACTAAAGTAGACACAACAAGGAAAGGAGGAGAAGAAAATCGTTTAAGAGCAATATTCTACTGTAAGGAATTAGTGTGGAGATTAAATTACTTGTTAAAGGTCAGATAGGAAATGTATGGTCAAGGCCTTTGGGAGGTCTGGATCAAAGCTTGAGTTGATGTTTTATCCTTCATTCAAGGCTCTTGGGAGGTCATCTTATCCTTCCTTTCTTTTGGTGCTTCTATGTGCCCTCTTCCTGCCCCTCGTGTTCTCTTTTCTTCTCACTCTCAGCTGACATTCTTGTGCAGAAGAGAAGCAGGGTTGTGTGGAGCAGTGCCAGGAGGGAGCTTTGCAGGTGGACCTCTTATTAAATACATATAAATATATATAAAACCAAAGATAAAGAAGATAAGATAAAGATCTTCTCACATTAAAAAACCCAAACAACTTAGTCCCAAGGTTTCAGGCTGCTCAACTCTACCCAATAGTTCTCAGATGTCCTTGTGAGAAACTTGGAGCTTTATGACTGCCAGAAAAAGGCATGAGCACCAGAAACCAGAGGAGACACAAATCTTTCCTTCAGGAAAGAAGCGAGAAGATCTTTATCCAAAGGATGAATTCAAAGCAACCAGGAAAAACATTCTTCCCAGTGTGTCGCATAAGCACCCCCATAGATGTCCTTGGGATCACCTCATGGGGTAGATGAGCTGCAGCTACTTGTCTCTCTGCACTGAGGAGATGCTGATGCCATAAATCCATCACCAGATGTTTTGATCCCTCCTTAATTCCTCCAACATACAAGTTCTCCTTGAAATAAGGCCAACTGCTGGCAGGAGAGCTTCCTCCTGATGGACCCTCCTGTCTTCCCCAGATTTCACAGTTTTTGCCAAGATGAGCAGAAAGGGGAGGAAAATGAAGCAAGGAAGGAAGAAAAAAACCCTCATTATTTCTCATACCAAACAACTTGTGGACTCTGGAAAGTCTTTAGGTGTCTTTTTGCAACCCAGAACAGAAAACAATCTGGTTTCTTATAAAACACTAATTTCAACATGTAACAAGCAGGGTAAAAATTATTCATTAAGCATCAGGAAAAAAAAGAACACCTAGAAAAAAGCAGGGAGAAAGATATGGGAAACTTACATAGGAATAGGCCAAATTTTAGTCCTAACAGCCAAGACAGGAGACCAGTGGCAAGTCTTGGGGATTCATTTCTGGTTTGGTTGCAAATGTAGGTTGTGTTGGCTTGGTGCTTGGAAATCAGGTGTGAGCAGGCTCCATCCCACCTCCAGATCCTCTGCAGACAGGCTGTGTGGACACTTCCACAGCACTGAAGTTTTTATTTCAATCTCCTTTGGCTTTTTAGCACAGCTCTGGTGGATAGAGCTGAGTTTGTGGCCAGTTGGTTTGGAAGGTGGGCAGAGGAACTGTATGTTTTGACTAGACAAGCATCCCCCTGGGGATTCTGAATGGCTCCAAGCACAGTGTTGATGAGCCATAAAAATATATAAAACATTGAAGGGGAAAAAAAAAAACAAACCAAATAAAAAATTCTGACCCCCCTCTCTAAAAATAAAACAACAAAAAATCAAGATTTATGTTCCATCACTGAGCTTGCCAGTGATTCATAGGATGACTTTGGCCAAGTCATCTAATCTTGTTACACTGGCATAATTAACTGAGAGTGAATCCTTTCAGAAATCTCTTGTCCCAGGAAGAAATTTGGGGTCCCTGTGGCTGTCAGGAAAGTCCTTTCCCATCAAGAGCAACGGCCAATGCTGGAGGAGGTGCAGATGATTTACAGAATGGATCAGCTCAGATTCAGAGTTCTGGCAGGGGAGGGCTGGAGGGAATAGCTCCTACTGTAATCGAGGGATTGGAGAGCTTCTTGGACCAAAGCAAACTCATGAGGTTTTGGCTTCTTCAGCCTAGCAAAGTACAAGCAGCGAGGAGAAGTGTTGTGGCTGAACTTCAAGGAACAAAGATGAGTTGCCAAAGTCATATGATCATTCTGGCGTGGAGAAAAGGAGTCAGGAAGGAGAAAGAAGCCATTGATAAGAGAAAGAGGACAGAAGAGCCAAGCACTTAGGTAACTGGACAATGGATCTTTCTAAATTTGGAGGTGGGATTATAAGCAGAGGACATCTTGGGGAAGCTTGGTGGGCAGGGAGTTACCTTCAAACCCTCACCTTCTCTGCAGGCTTTGTGTAATCCATGAAAGCTGCCTGGTGGAAAAGGATCTGGGGGTGTTGGTGGATAGAGAAGGGCAACGAGGGTGGTGGGAGGGCTGGAAGACATGTCTTATGGAGCCCAGCTGAGGGACCTGGGGTTGTTTAGTCTGGAGAAGAGGAGACTGAGGAGACCTTATTGCTCTCTACAGCTACCTAGAAGGAGGTTGTATTGAGGCTGGTGTTGTTCTCTTCTCCCAAATTACTGATGACAGGACAAGAGGAAATGGCCTCAAGTTGCACCAGGGGAGGTTTTCATTGGATATTAGGCAGAATTTCTCCACTGAGAGAGTGGTTAAACAATGGCACAGGCTTCCCAGGGAGGTGGTGGAGTCACCATCCCTGGAGGGCTTCAAACAATGACTAGATGCAGCACTTGAGGCTGTGGTCTAATGGTTAGGGAGATGTTGGGAGGAAGGTTGGACCTGATGATCCTGGAGGTCCTTTCCAACCAGAGTGATTCTGTGATTCTATGATATGAGGCTCATCTGGTGTCCAACTCCCCAGTCTCTTTGCCACCACTAGCATCACACTAGCAGAAGGATTACACCAACCTGCAAGGCATGGTGTGTAGAGACAAATAGGGTCATACAATTGGACAGGGGTTTAACTCATTCTGGTGCCAGTGAACCCAGAAAAATTCCTCCAGCCAGCCCCTTAAACATCAAAAGGACCCTGGCAGAGAGTAAAGCATTCATTAAGAATCATCTCTCCCTCAACAGATTCAAAGTGGGCAAGAGGGTGAATTGTCCCAGGAGCTGGTTTGACCCAAAGACCCAAACCTCAGCATTGACTTTGGATAACGTCAGAGCTGAAGCTGAACTCAGTCTAGTCCTCCTGCTGAGAGGGATGAAGTCTGCAGCTCCAGAACTTGAACAGAACCGTGTCTGCTGGGTCATGAGAACCTTGCTGTGAGTGATACCAGATCCTGGAGCTGAGATTTGTCCAGCACTCCTTACCCCAGGCTCTCCTCCCCTCCCTTGCCCCTGCCCGTGGTGTCTGCCTTGTTTAGTCTAGACTAGGCAATCTCATTATGCTTCTTAATTCTTCATCTCTTGCTCAAATCAAACTGGATCAGATTACGTGCCAGATAAGGCAGAAAATTCCACCCGAGTCCAACGAGATGATCTTATTAACTGATGACTTTTACTCCTATCTCTGCTAATTAGAGTGGCGTGCCACGGGGAATCCGATGAAAGCAAATTCCATTCGTGTCTCCCCTCTCTCCCAATTTCCCACCTGCCTGCTACCAAGGATTCTCAGTCAAGGAGGGGGTTAAGGACAAAACTTGTTCGAGGCATCCACCCTCTCCTGCGAAGCCCTTTCCTTTTCCTTCTCCTGTACCTCTGTGTGGGATAGAAGTGGCTTGAAACTGTTCCAGATGCTCAGCTTCTGAAGGGTGGTGTTGCCTCCTGGGTTTCACCCACAGGATTTTCTCATGAAAACGTTGTTCTGTGCTAAAATGAAGATGGCTTTGGGGGTAGGGTATGGCAGGTGGTGTAAACTATGAGGTACAGTGATGTCAACAAGCCATTTGCTACTCTTCCTCCTCCAGGAGAGCCAAAAACCCCACGGTGCACCATGTAGACAGACAAATCCATTCCCTCCCCTCTCTGCTGTGTTGCAAGAGCCAATTCCACCTCTGATTAAACACTGATTTGCTCCAGCACTCCTCCAACAAACACTGAGGATGAAACCAGGCCATGGTCAATCCCAAGGGAAAGGGGTTGGTTTATATTGTGGCTGGAGGTGATAAATAAGCTCCTCTTTCCCCTGCTCGCTGTGGATCAGCATGAGCCAGCAGTGTGCACTTG
>NW_008630754.1:2998-3545 GCF_000691845.1 Merops nubicus | reverse complement strand
GTCGTGCAGGAGGCAGTTTGCAGCACGGGGAATATTCCTCCCTCTGGGGGCTCTGACATCCTGCTGCATAGCACTGGCTCTGTGTAGTCAGGTGGGGTTTAACAGGCAGCAAAACGAGCAGCTTCTGGGGAAAGGTGGAACTGTGTAAAGGCTGCCTGGGAACAGCCCTTCTCCGGGGGGTAATTAACAAGTCTTATTAACACGGCAGCGTGTCCGTGGGTTTAAGGCACCAGCCTGGGAGCACCCTCCATGGCTAGAGCACTGGGGGCTTGCACAAAAACATCCTCCCTGAAGGTTCTGAAGCCAGGAGGAGCCACTGAGCTGTCGGTGTTGGCCGGCAGAGGACAGAGGACAGGGGGAGGATCTCCGGTGGTTCCCCTGCCCTGGGGACTCTGGTGACAGGTGATCTGTGCTGCCTCCCGTGCTGTGTCAGGGCCTGGGCTCCTGCTGCTGCCGTTCTGTCCAGGTATGCAGCTGCTCGAGGGGAGGCTCCGCAGGGGGACCTGGCCTGGCTGCATCCATGGATCTGTGTGAGGCTCAGCAAGGC
>NW_008630754.1:1161-2385 GCF_000691845.1 Merops nubicus | reverse complement strand
AGAAGACATGTAGACTTGGCACTGGGGGACGTGGTTTAGTTGGGGTGACAGTTGGACTTAATGACCTTAGAGGTCTTTCCAACCTTGATGATCCTCTTTTGGGGAGGTTTAGCTGCCCCACTTTTGCTCAGCAGAAGCACCCCAAGGTTGAAACTCCGCTCGGCCCTGTGGGGTCTGAGCACACCCCGGTGGGACCCTCGGCTCACGTGGGGTTTGTTCTTGCCCCCCACTCTCCCTCGGGGGTTGTCGTGTGCAGGTGGCTCTGCCAAGAAAGGGATTTATTTTTTTACTTCTTTTTATGTACGTGCTGCTCTGATGATGACAGAAAAGGTCATCCTGAGAACACGCCTCGTGCTTAGAATCCAGAGAGGTGGAATGTGTCTGTTCTCTCAGTGGGGTGTCTCCTGCCCATCTTCAGACAGGTCCAGCTGCCCGGGGTCATACCTGGGTGAGAAGCTGCATTCCTGGAGAACATTGGCAACGGTTCTAGTTCAAAAAAATCCACATTTCAGCTGCCTTCAGGGAGCTGCTGCAGCTCCCCTGCAGAGTGAGTGTATTTCTGGAGCCAAGCTGGACTTACTCCAGTCTCAGCAAGAACTAAACCAGACTCTGGGCAGAAGGTCGCTGACGTTCTGCGTTCTCAACCTCGGTGTTTCTTTTTGTCTGAAGCCCGAGGAGACGTGAGAGGCTGCCCCGAGCCCTGGGCTCTCCCTGCAGCACCCAGCAGTGCCCGATGTGTGGGTTCCGCCTCTTATCTCCCTGCCCTGGCAGTTCTGCAGCTGTTCCTTCTGCTGCCAGCATCTTTCGGTTTCCAGTTTTACTTTCTTTTACTCGTCATCCCATCACCACGAGATGTCACAGTGCCACCCCCCACCCACTGAGGTTGCCGCGGCCCCCCCTGCCATAAAAATCCAGAGAGCAGCTGAACGTTTGACAAACTTCCCCCTTTCTGCCGGATCGAATCCCTCTCCTCACACCCACCTTCAAATCCCACCCCAGAAATACAGCCCCAAAAGCTGAGCTGCAGCCACCGACGTGAATCACCCTCGGGCGCCGCTGTAGCGCAGCATTGCCTGGCTAGGAAAGAGGAAAAAATAAATGTGAAAAAAAAGACGTGGAGCATCAACCCCTTTGGCAAACAAAAGGGCGATTCCGGCCGCTCCGGTTCGACCTTGGATCCCGCGGCGAGGCGATAGCACCCGGGACCTGCCGGGGAGAGGTGGG
>NW_008630754.1:401-1089 GCF_000691845.1 Merops nubicus | reverse complement strand
CGGGACCTGCCGGGGAGAGGTGGGGCTTGTTTCCCCGCGGCTGAAACGCTGCCGGCTCCCGTCTCACACCTCAACCTGCCCAAAAAAATGAGTGAAATACGGACAGCTTCCGCTCGGCGGCTCCGGGGGTCCCTCCCGCGGCCGGAGCAGTGCCCGGGTGTCATTTCTGCCGTGCTGCTGAGGCACCACCGACAGTCCCATCCCTCTAGTGCCCAAAAGACACCGTTGGCTGGAGTCGTCATGAGACATGGATGGATCTAAACCAGGCTGTGCCAGAGGAACGTGCTGCTCCCAAGGGATTCATCCCCGCCCTAATAACCAGGCAGCTGACATCATTCCTCAGCTCAAACAAGTCTTCCCGTTGATCCCGGTGGTGCTTCTGTGCTGTCCTTCAAGGAATTCATAGAATCACAGGATGTCTGGGCTGGAAGGGATCCCCACAGGTCACCTAGTCCAACCCCCCCGCTGTGGGAGAGTCTCTGACGCTTCCCAGTCAGAAGAGGGACTTGTGCCTCCCTTTTCCCGATTCCAGCGGGTTCCTCCCCACCCTCCCCGTGGTACCCCAGGTTTCACACTGTCCCATCCTCGGGCGCATCTCTGGGCATCACAGGGACACGTGGACGGGTCGGGACGGCCCCGAGGGGGCGGCAGCCGGGCGCTGGGCTTTGCCAGGCCCCTGGGAAGCGCC
>NW_008630754.1:0-331 GCF_000691845.1 Merops nubicus | reverse complement strand
CGGCCCAGCCAGCTGGGAGAGGAGCCTTATCTGCCGGCCTGGGGGCGGCCTCGTGCCGCAGCCTTCAGCAAGAGTCACCAATATTGGGCAATATTCAGCAATATTCGGCAATATTCGGCAGTGGCCCCGGCTGCCCTGCCCAGCCCGTCCCCCACCGCTCACCCTTGCCCTGGGCTATAAAATATCAGCAGTCACTCGTGTCTGACTAAGCCCAAGGGCATTTGCCGTGGCAGTAAAACAGGACGGGCTGGGAGCTGTGATTCCTGATTCCTGGGGCCGGGAAGTGCCCGAGCGCTCGGCTGGATGCTGCCAGCAGCTCTTTGGGAGGAGG
>NW_008630753.1:0-834 GCF_000691845.1 Merops nubicus | reverse complement strand
ACTTTTGTCCTCAAGTTTCAAGAAAGTAACCAACACGGTGTTTGGTGTTCAGACACGAAGGTACTTTGAGCAGGAGAGCCTCCCCTACTCTTCTCAAAAAATTCAGTGATTACTCGTGGTTATTCTAACTTTCACAGGTGGACCTACCAATTTTAACAGCTCATTTTAGCAATTACAGGTTCAGGCCCAAGACCATTCCTAGGATCTCAACCAAAACTCCTAGTGTACTCAATCTAACAGGTTACAATAGAACTTCTTAGTGACACCTACAGTCTTGTCACCTCACTTTCCATATCTGTTGCTTTCAACATTGTACCATAATCAATTTAACCTTGTTATCCAGTTTTGCTGACCCTTAACACTTAAAAATACAATGATACAGTTTAATGAACCTATCTGGGGCATAATTACCTTTCTGTGCCTACATTTTCAGCATTGTACTTCCACTGAACTGAAATTTACAAGTCATGGCACAAAAATATCAAAGTATCAAAACATTAAAAAAGACAATTTTATTTGCTACCATCAGATTACACCACGTTGATTCACGAATGAAGAACATTCTTCATCCCTTGTATCAGTATGGGCTGGTCCAATGATCAGAGGAACTTACTCCTTTTCTTGAAGATCTACATAATGTCAACTTTGCTGTGAAAGAGTACTTGAACAACTTACTGAAGTTGTGGCTTTAGCTCACCACTGAGAACGGTCATTTGTAATGCAGGATAGGTCAGAAGTTTAAAAAATAATGAAGTAGTCACTAATCTGTATTTTGAAGATGGCAGAATGTTCAAAACTCTCCAAACATACATTTCAGATATCAGAACTCTACAA
>NW_008630752.1:17243-20913 GCF_000691845.1 Merops nubicus | reverse complement strand
AGGCTCCATATTTTCTAACCCATGCTGAGTAGACCATGTCACTTGTGCCTTCTTGGGTTCCTTGCTGCAGGGGGGACAGTATTTGTGACAGTTCAGGAACTTGTGAAAAATCTTGAAGTCATTCAGCAGGCAAGCCTTTACCTAAAAAATCAGTGTCATGTTGTTAAAATGGAAGAGTAGCATCTGGGTGGGCTGCCAAAGGTTGTCTTGTTTTGAACACTTCTCTTAAACCTCTGCAGACTTCTCTCTGAAGCTCACTGACTACTGGGTGGGGATTTTTTGTTTTGTTTTGTTCCTTGGAAGTTCCTCTGCGCTGGGGCATCGATGTCAATATTTTCTGCTTTGCCAAGCTGGCCCCTGCAATGTTTTTTCTGCTGATAGGTTATTTGCTGAATTATTCTTAAATTTACGAATCGACTTGGAAGAGCTGACACAGGGAAAACAGCAGAAGAGATACAAACCTGTTACAGGTAATGCTCACGTAGGCTCTCCTGGGGACAGCTGAGAAACTTGCTGGGAATCCGTTGTGGGGTAGTAACTGCTGGCTGCCAAACTAGCATCTACTGAAGAACAACTGAGATTGTGTAGGTGGGTATAATAGAACTGCAAGTTTAAGCCCCTATTTCCACCTAGAATTCTTTGTTATATATCATGATACTCTGCATATATTTCTTGACTCTTCCTCAGTGTTCTAGTTGGTCATTTGCTGTCTCATTTGTCATAACACTTGGAAACTAATGTGGCTCAGCCTAATCCTGTTCGTAGAGGCATATGAAGCCAGCAGACTTGAGTCACTCGGGATCAGGAGCCTTAAGCAGGTTGTCTGCTTCTCTAGTTGTGGATGAGTTAAGTCCAGATCAGTGAAACAACTTGTTTAGAGACTCCTGTCAGATGCATGACTCTGCCAGGGCTTTGTCTCCTGCCTCTGCTCTCTCCTGTGGGATGGCTGTGCACAGGAAACCTGCAGAGCTATCTGCTAGTAGATGCTCCTCATGAGTTAGCCATGTAATCCAAGAATAGCATGTGGTGCATTTCACAGGATTTCTATCTCTTTTTATCTCCTGTGGGATGGCTGTGCACAGGAAGCCTGCAGAGCTATCTGCAAGTAGATGCTCCTCACGAGTTAGCCATGTACTCCAAGAACAGCATGTGGTGCATTTCACAGGCTTTCTGTCTCCTTTTTTTTTTTTTTTTTAGTGTGAGATGTGTTTCTTTTGTCAGTGGAAGGGAAAGGATAGTTTTCAAGACTGAGACCTGCATCTGCTGAATGTGACACGTGGATAGCCCTCTGTCCTGTCCATCAGTGCTGCACTATCCTTACCCTACCAATAGCATTGCCATGTTGACTGCCTTGCTGTGCTGCTGCCAGCTTTATCTCTACCTCTTCGTTGTTCTTAGATTGTTGGAAATACACCCATCTCCTCTGTTTTTTCACATTTCATCTTCTCTCTTCCTGCTTTGCGTTTGGAGTGAAACAAATGGAACAAGTTGTTGCCATTTCAAACCGACTTGGAAAAATTGAAGAATAAGATTGGTAGCATGATGGGTGTGCAAGGAAAGGCTGAGAAAGTGGGAAGATAGGTACAGTTAGAAAAAGGGAAGAGAAAATAGCCCTAAATGGGTGGAAACTCTGGATTTCAGTGTGGAGTGAATGAACTGTCAGATGGGGGAGAAACATTTCCTCCCCATTACAGCAGAATAGACTATAAATACTGTATAAGTGGTTGCCATCACAGGGAGGATGACATTTGAAACACTTGAAATTTGGGGATTTTTTTGTGTGTGTGTTTATAGATATATTGGCAAAAATGCAAATGACACCTTAGCAACTCTTTGTGTTGAAGATTCGCCTTATCCTTTCAATAGATAGTAGAAAGCAAGCAACTGCAAGATCCTGGTGGGTCTTGGAGCCCACTCACAGTCCACAGGGTATGAAGAACAGAGGGATTTTTCATGCTTGTGTTCTTTTATTCAACGGCCTCTCTGCAGTTAGGAAAACAGACACAACAGGCAAAAGTACAGCTGGCAAACAGCACAATAAATGACTAATTTTCACTCAGCAAAGTTCTCTAAATGCCGCTACACGCCAGACTCTGTGGAGCCATTTCTAAGATCTCAAAAGAAAGATTAAAAACATTTGAAATACACAGAATTGACAGGAAAGTAAACTTTTCTATGGAAGGGACACCAGGAGCCAGATGGTGAGTGTTGCACAAAGCCAAACAAATCCAGCCTCTGAATTCCTAAGGCGTATAAACCTCTGCAGAGAAATTAAATTTCTCTGAAGGAAAGTGAACTTTATGCAAATTCACACTCTGTCATAATTCTGTCATGCAGAACAAAGATCTTGTAATTTCCCAAAGTTGTCCTTTCCTTACCCTTCTGAAAACGTGTTCAAAAGCATAAAATAAGCAGCTCTTTCACTGGAGCAAGCTGGTAAGGCGAGGGAATAATTGCATGTAGCAGAGGGGAATCAATCAGTAGTTAACTGTGCTCCTTTTGTTGTTTGAAATAGTTCTGTTTCCACACAAAGGGTTGTCTTTTGTTGCTGTGTTGTACGGTTGTGTGATGATGATGCAGCCAGTTCTTGAAAGGAGAATGTGACAGATGATCTGTGGCTTCAATTCACAGGATTTCAAATACGTTCATACACGCCTAAGGAGAAATTGATTGAGGTGTATTAATACACAAGTTATTTAAATTCCTTGACCAGTGAGCAGCAGTAATAAAGTTTAATAAGATGCTGGCTTGCATAAAGTGAGCTGTAAGTCTAGGAGTGTTATGCTGTCACTTTGTAGAACTCATTTTGTCTTCATCTGACATTTATTGCCCAACTTAGTTCACTCTGTTTTGAAGAAAGATGTACTAAAATTGTAGAGCATGTGTCCTAGAGCATCTACATGACAAACAGAGTGGAAGGATTTATGTATGAGGAAAGGGATTATGGAAGTTTAGAGGGCTATGAAGAAACCATCTGTAGGGATATAATTGACATAAAGGTAAGGGATTATAAAATTAAGAAGTTGTATTTAAATATTTGTTATTACATTCTGATTTTAGTTTAGCATGTAGGACCCCATGATGGTTTTTTTTCTATGCATGGTATGGCACACTGTGAGCAGATTAGTGAAACAGAGTGGAAGTCAAGAGAATGAATTAGCTCTAAGCTATTTGAATTGTTCTAATCACATGCGACTAAAGTGGCAATTATCTTTATCTGCTTCCCAGTCTATATATTAAAGTTAATTTTTCAAACTTAATTAGAATCGACTCTAAAAGAAAAAGTAGCATTTCTCTGGACAAAACCAAGACGTGGTTAAGTGTAGGTGGGAATAGGGGTAGAAGTGAGTAAGAATTCTTTACTTTGGGGCCATGACACTAAATAATTATAGGAAGTAATTGAACCAGTTTACCTTTTCATCTTTGGAAATGGAATCCTGGAGCATTTCCCTCCAAAAAAAAACCCCATTAAGTAGAAATGTTAGAAGAATAAAAAAGATATATTTGATAAAGAATGGTTACATGTTTTTATCAGGCCTGAAGTTTGTCTGGGTCTATACATGTGCTGAGGTATTTTCCAGGGTCTGTGGTTTTCTTCATGATCAGTTGAGTAAAGCTTAGCAAGGTCACCCAGTGTTCAATTCAGCATAAATGAACATGGAACAAAAAA
>NW_008630752.1:0-17212 GCF_000691845.1 Merops nubicus | reverse complement strand
GAAAGAGTTCCTGAAAAAAAAAACACCAAAAGGAAGCTGTTGGGGTGCTTTCTATTTTCTTGGTTTGAGGAAACAAAGGTTGTCCCTGCTTTGGTGTCCTGTATGAGTAGCACAGAAGTGTGTGCTTATCATCCAGGATGGATGATGAAATTTGCAGTGAAGGCAGCAACTAATGATGAGTGATGAGAAGTGATTAAAAGGGCAACTCGAAATACTTATAGTTCATTGGTGCTGCTGTATGGTGATTGGTAGGTAGTTAATGCTCATGAAATAAAGCTGCAATTAGTCTGTAGCAGTTGACCTCCAGCTGAAAATGGCTTTCTGCAGAAGACAAGAAAACTTTCAGACGTCTTTAGATGTACCTGGACCTGATCTTCCCTTCTTCTCAGCTATAAATCAATAACACCCATCTAACTTGGGATGTTATTGATTTATAGCTGAGTAGGCAGGTGCTGAATCAAATATTGGGTGCTGGAGACCCCCAGGGCTCTGGTTTTCTGCATCAGCTAGAGAAACTAAAGGGACATGGGTCACTGGCTGTGTAGCCAGGTGTGGAGAAGCCAGTAGCTTTTTTTTTTGCCTAGCTTCTTATTTAGCTTTCAGGAAAGGTCTTCTGTGAAGCTGCTGGTAGATGCATTGCTGCCAGCTTTCACAGGTTTGTTAACAAGTAACTTCAGACTTCTTACAAGTGCCTTTCTTGTTTATTTGTCAGTTGTGAAATGGCAAATGAATATGGATGAGGTTGAGGAATAGGTGTTGCCTAAGAGTAAATGTGTGTGGAAAGAAAACCATAGGACCTAGTGTCCCTGGAGGTGGTACTGGTGTAGGCAGGAGAAAATCAACTATTGCATTGACATACATGAACTTGTTACAACCATTTGCTTCTTCTGTAGGAGGGATAATGGGAGCAGGAGCAAACTGAACCTGTTGAAGAAATATGTAGGTTCTTCTCACTAGATTTACTTGTTCTGCATGCATGGTCTGCCTCCTGTGTGGGAGCTTCTCACACATCAGAGGTGTTGGGTCAGATGTGAGGGTAGGTTTAGATTACAGCTAAGGATGAGGGTGGTGAGGCACTGGAACAGGTTGCCCAGAGAGGTTGTAGATGCCCCCTCTTCCTGGAAGTGTTCCAGGCCAGGTTGGATGGGGCTCTGAGCAACCTGGTCTACTGGGAGGTGTCCCTGCCCATGGCAGGGGGGAGTTGGAACTAGATGATCTTTAAGGTCCCTTCCAGCCCAAGCTGTTTTGTGATACAATAACCTTAGATCTGTTCTGTAAGAACTGACAATGTAGTAATGCTGCAGCAAGGGGTTGTTTTCCTGCTGCTTCTTGCAGCAAAGTACTTCTCTCCTTCTACTCCTCTGCATAAATCTAAAATTAAAATAGCTTGAAAAGATTAGTTGAGATTAGTGAGGAGAATTTAGTGACATATCTTCTGTGATACAGAAGGCTAAAATGGATTAACCAAGTGGCTTCCTCCAGGGCCCACTGCTGTGATTCAGTAACACAGTAAAAGTGTAAACCACAAAATAACAATACAATAGAAGGCCAAAAAATAAAATTGCAGAGTTGCTTTGTGAGGCAAAACTGTGGTATAAAATAAGTTTATAGTGGTGGCAGCACTAATAAAATATTGTAATCTTAGAAAAGACAATAAAAAATATAGCTGCAGCAAAATAATTGCATTTGATTGATTTCAGAGACACTTATTACTTGCTCTGTTGGTGTTTTGTCACTTGTAATATAAGATGGACTTCCAGAGAGAAATCTCCTGGTGGGAACAAATTGTTCAGCCTTAGAGACCAGTTAAAACTTTTCAGTTGCTTTGTTACTTGGATCTTTCAAGTGCCATCTCTGTGGATTTGCTGACTATTTCCTTTGGGAGTTTTTGTTAACTCTCAAAGCAACATTTTAAAATGGGGAAAAATGATCTTTTCAAGCATTTTTTTTTTCCCATGCCTTTTTGTAGCAAAATCTTCTTGATATCCTGGATTTCAGGGTCCCTACTACACACATTTTCTTGTCAGTCATTGGGAGACCCAGGCTGTGTAGATCCTTCCTCCACTAGCCTATTGCATGACTTAGGTTGCAGCCGAGTTCAATATGCTGCAGAATCAAGAAAATGGATGCATTTTAGTCTACTTAGGAAATAAGAAAGCTTAACAAGTCAGTACTGATCCTGACTGCATTTCAGAAAATACCTGGTGCATTATATAATGGGGAAGTGAACTCCCTTACAAATTATGGGTGAGAGGGTCAGAGCTGTGAACTGCAACACGTGTCACAGCAGTACAGGAGGTTTAATGCCTGTAGTTATGTCATACAGAAGAATCAATGAGCATTTATCACCAGTTAAGCCAGCAAAGTACAACAGAAAAACATATGACTGCGTGACCTTTGTAGCTCGGGTGATGTCTTTTATCTGGGAATCTCAGAGGACTGTAGGCAGTGAGCAGGGAGAAAGTGTTTTCACTTGGAACTCACAGGATTTAACACAACTTGCCCAGTCAGATGAGAAATGAAGCCTGTAATTCAAGCCTCTGGATTTAGAGTCATATTTTTATTACTAGGCCAAGTTCTATTTTTGGCAAATTTATTACAGGGCTCTCCCTCACTAGTCTTGGATGGACTTTTTCCTTAAGCTAGTTAGTACCTACTTGGAACAAAAAGGAAATGAAGCACAGGGTCCTTGCTAGACAGACCTCTTTAATATCAGCTCTGTAAACCTATGCATAAATACCCTATATCACAATGAAATTCTCTTCACTTGATTGATGGAGCGATGTACCAGATCCATGCAATCATCAGATTAAAGGTCTAATCCTCCAAAGAAAAGGGAGTGGAGTGGGGATCTGTGGTTTGGGCTATGAATCACAAATAATTAGATGAGAACAACTGAGGGAGCTTTACACTGTAATATGGAGGCAACAGTGAGTGGTGAGCTCTGATCCCTTTCCAGAGATCTCCTTATGCCAGTCTTGTTATCAGAGATATCATGAAATAGGAGTGGACAGTGTGGAAACATTTCTGAAGGGACAGACAAAAGGAAGATGTTGGGAAAGCATCAAGAATCACTGGGAGGAAAAAAAGGGGTTTGTCCCTTGAGCTTTACCCACACACTGGTTTGCAGGGGTAGCATTGGAGCTAGGCATGAGTGCCAGGACACTTTCAAGTCTCACATAACTCTCTGGGGGTAATGGTTATAGCAGCTGAGAGATCAACACAGCACCTGTTTGCCCTCCCAACACTCTGAAATAGCTGAGACCTGCCTGAGTGAAATGTTCACCTGCCTTCATTCCTTCCCAGTCCACACAATGGCTCTAATTGCCTGTGCAATGCTCTTATTCTTCCCATTTTTACACAAATCAGTCCTCAAAGTACCACTGCATTTTGGAGTGTACCCTGAAGCTTTCTGGGCTTGAGATTTCTACCAGTGTCTCTGTCTAAAGACTATGAAAGGTATTTTAAATTTCTAGTTTTGCAGCCTTTTAGTGGTCTCTGTAGTGGAAAGGTAAAGGAGTGTAGCTGTTGTTCTGCAACCTCTTGCTCAAAGGAGGTCTGACATCCCAGGTAGATCAGGGTGCTCAAAGCCTTTCTTAAAGACAGGTTTGTGGATTAGGGGATCCAGAGAGGCTGGCACACCAGGAGGTGGAGGAGCTGTGGGTTCACAGACCTGTCCCACCAATTGCTAAGTATCAGAAAGTTTAATCTGGCCTGCTACCTCCAGTTAAAGCTAACTCGTTGCCACCTAACCCAGTTGAGAGCACTTTGTTTTCCTAGTAAGGACAAGGTCTAGATATTTGGTTTTATTTTAAAAAAAAAATAAAAAATTGTTGTTATTCTTGGTAGCCATGTGCTTAGAATGGATGATGGGATTTTTAAAAATGAAATATTCTTTTCATGGCCACAAATTTTAAAAAAGTGAAGGTGTGGGTTGCTATTCTGATACTTTTGATAAATCATGCTGGAGTGTTGAACCATATTGGCAGGAATTGTCTTAGGGCAATGCCTGCAGTAATTGAAACAGTGAGATTTTACATGGGAAAACAAGATCTTCAAGAAATATAGGTAGAGATGAGTATTCAAGTACTTGTGCATGTGTGTTTGCAACCTGTAGCTTAAGCACTTTGGCATGGATGGAGTTCCCTGTGAGACTGGGGCTGTGCTTTGACTCTCTTGGTGGTTTCTGGGCCTTGACTCTGAGGACCCATCGAGATGAAGAACTTTTAAACTTCAAATTTACAATTTACACCTTGTCTTTACCTCGAGCTCCTAAATTTTGATTTGGAATGCTTGGGCTGATGAAACCGTAGTCTAGGTGCAATGGAGCTCTTCAAACTGAGGATGAGATCTGCCAAAATATGGTGAAGAAGCAAGTTTCTGGTGAGGTTTCTGGTGGGTTTTGTGTTGTGGCTTTGCAGAGTCAGGGGTTTGGTAGGTAATGAGCAGCTGACTTGCATGTGCTAATGTGCATGGCTATTACAGCACTGCTTGGATAGCATGGCTGAAGCAGAGAGTCTGGCCCCACCTTTCCAATTTAAATGTTTACTGGCAATAAGCTCCAAATGTCATCGCTTTTGGTCAGATGTTATTTATTATACTATAGTGCTTCTGGTGGTGAATACAGTTTTCAAAGGGGGCTCAAAAGGTGTGCACTCAGGCTCCATATCAGTCAATCAAAATGATTGTTTTTAAAGGATTTTTTTTTTCTGTTTGCAATGAACGTTTGGCCAGTCCTATCAGAACATAAAATGGATTCTTAATCTGGTGGCAAACCTCCATCAGCTGACAATTTAGTCACACTTTCTCCTCATATTGCTTGTTAGCCACAGACTCCAATAATACTCATATGCTTCTGCTTGAAGCTGTAACAAATGTTGTGGATTGTGTGTAGCAATAATGAGATTAATAATCTGTAGAAAACAGAAGTAAACTATATATTTTCATTTTACCCTGTGACAAACATATATTCCACTTTTGCTTCGTGAGAGTATTTAAAATAATCATAAATCAGCAACAGAGCCTGTCAAAGCTCACCAATTTCCCTCTAAGGTTATGCTGAGTTTTTGATTTATGCTTTCCTTGGGGGTTGAGCACAGGTTGAGCATTTCTAAACATGCATGTATGTGAAAAATGTGTGTATACATGTATAATGGACATGCCTGTTATAATTTGCCAGAAAATTCTGTGACAGTTTTAGGGGACCTCATTTAATCTGGTAGAGAGCAGTAGGCAGTGGATAGATAAAAGGTATTTTTGAAATGTTGAGTAATAAAATGACTGTCAATTGAATACAACCTCTACCTATAAATGATATACCCTGGTTTTGTTTTGCATTATATATTGTTTTTATTAGTTTGGTCGGACTAACTCTACAGGATGAATTATTTTTTTTCCCATTCATGCCATTTTAAGAAATGGCATTAACTCTGTTATGCTTTAAATACACTGAAGACAGAATGGTAATACTTGAACAGCTTTGGCCCATAGGGTCTTTGGACACAAAATGTTTTAGTAGATATTACAGCACCTCTGTTTGCTTGCAGTTGTACCAAACAACATTTAAACTTCCTCTGAAGCAACGAGTGGCTGTTCACAGCACACAGGTTCCAAATGCCAAGCAGAACAGATATGCTGAGTGGCTGCAACGTGGTGAGAAATACATTTCTGGGAGGTTGCCCTGAGGAGGAGAAAAAGGGGAAAAAAATGTAAAACAAAGAAAAAAAACATGTGACAAGGGGGTAGGGAGAAATAAGAAACAATTGCTATAACTTCATCTTTGAAATCTGAAGTTTGCTGAAAGGGAAAATGATTGGGAGACTTGTTTTGAAAGTGCACTTTTGATCTCTACCCAAATGCTAAAATAGAGGATAGCTACATAGAGCTGAATAGAGGCTACATTAGGGCAAGCTTAACAATAAAAAGACTGTAGTAGGAGATGAAATTTTAAGTGAAAAACTGGGAATACAAGTGAAGCTGAAGTTTGTGATTGCTTGCGTACCATTCTCTCTTGCTCTCTGAAGACGAAGGAATATTATGTCTGATTTGATAGTAGTTTTTATGTGCTTTTCATTTTAATAATAGTCACCAAGTGGTCATGGTCTGAATTTATTTTAGAGCCAGCACAAGATATGCTTGTTTTATATAAAAGAACATTAATACAGAGATACATGTTTTTCTTATCTGATATATGATGAAGGCAGCAAATGTAAGGACAAGAGGACATTTAGAACGGATAACTTCAAAATTTTTTACAAATTGAGTTTATACAAACTCTACTGGGTAATTACTTTTAGAGTTTTTTTCAGATCCAGCCTGCTTTGTCTCCTTTCAGCTGCCCTTCCTGTGATAAAGAGGTGGGGATGTGAAATCCTTCCCCGACTAGAGTGAACAGAATCTTTTTCATTGACTTTAGTGGGACAGGCATTTAATGCCAATTCTCCAAAATAAGGGTTTTGACACTCTGCAAACCAAATATCTTTTAAAAACCTCAGGTTTTATACCTAGAAATGGCAGTGCTTGTCTTACTTGTGCTCCAAAACTCTGGCCTTGAAACTTTCATGTGAAGTAGGTTAAGATTCCATGGGGATGCTAATCAGCGACATCCTTAGTTTGTGTAATATAGTGCACTCCAATTAGTTTTGGAAATGGGTAATTGAGAACTGTGTTTAAACGGATTTTCTTCAAACAGCCAGTTTTATTTCCATTGACAGTCAATGGATAATCCTTTGTTTAATAGGGATGACAAGATCTCTTTTGTGGGACATAGATTTTGTGATTAGACACACTAAGCTGCTTTAAATCACAAGCAGAGGTAGCCTCCTAAGCTTTGAAAGTGGTTTAGCTTAGGAATTAAGCTCTAGGTTAAGCTACTTTTACAGTGTATGGTGCATGGGACACTTAAGATAGATCCTGTACCCCAAAGGATCCAGCACTAATGGTTGTGTACACTGTATATAGGGATTGAATCCACCCACAGATGGTGACTGACCATCCTGGGGAGTTCAGCAGCTAGCAGAAACTTGCACCAAGCAAAAGCAAGAGGATAACTTCTGTAATGGATGCTGTGAAGGAAGCTGAAGAAAGGGAAGTGCAACTACTTTGCCTAAGACAGTGAGGTTAGCCTCAGCACTTCAGAAAGTGTCACAGGAGCTTTGATGGCTGAGAGTGGTCAGTGCTCCTGCTCCACTGGTGAACCTCCCCATCTGCTGAACTTCCACTCAGGACAGCAGCAGGCTTATCCTTCTCCCCAAGCTTTTCTCTTACTCTTTGGTTTATGATTCTTGCCACCTTTTACATCAGAAGAGTCTGAATCTTTCAAGCTAAGTACCCCTTGAGTGTTTTACAGTAGGAATAAATTTAATGCTTTGGTACAGTTCCTTAGACAAACTTTAGCTCTAATTAGGTTTAATGCAAGAGGAGATATGGTTCTAGCACCATACTACCTGCTTCTGTATGACTTACTGTCTTCCAAGTCAACTTTCTTCCTACAGCAACCCAGGGTGGTGATGCTTACCTGGAAGATCAGGACACAGTTAAATGTGCATGTGGTATATGTATCTGGATCCTCCTTTCTGTTTGATTACTTGGCTATTGCATGTGTGCTGAGGAAAATGAGCCTGTGCTCTTTGGGGAGGTGTGATTATACAGATCTGTACTGCTAAGGGTAGAATTTTGCCCTCTTTGATCATCCCTTTTTATTGATGGGGTTGCCACAAAGGTTAAAGGGAGCTTCTTGCTTTCAAAGCTTGGAAACAGCCTATCTGACAAAGTAGTACCTTTATTTGTTAAAAGCTTTTCGAGCTTATAGACCTGGAAGAGCCCCAGTAAAATCAATGAAAAACTACCCAAGATAAACAGACTTACAGATGAATAAATGCTCACCACTATTTTAGTCTGAGCTCACAAAATCTCTTCCTGACTGCCTGGCCTTTTTCTCTAATAAAACAGCTAATTCTTCAAATATTAATAGAGGTTTATTGGCAGATTTGGGGCTCACAGTTCTTCTTGAGCTTAAACAGAGGGAATGCAGCTAGGAAAAAAAAGCCTTTTCCAAGTGGGCCTGTAAGTACTTGTTTAGCCAAGTCCCTATCTTGCCAAGGACTGATCTTTCCACACACTCTAAGCAGCAATGTGTTAGAGGAACTGTGAGCAACACTGCAGCAAATGGAAGCTTTACTAGTTCATTATTGTAGCCAGCACAGGAAGGATTTCTGTACCAGTAGAAATAAACAGTCTTCTAATTTACTGGTGCAATTTTCCAGAGCGTTGAGTACTCAGAACTACAGTAAAATATATGGTTGAAATGAAGCTTGGAAGACCATGGGAAGAGAGAGGAAGCAGAGAGTCTCTGGGACAGCCAGACCTCTACTCTGAGACCATGTTTTCTCATCTGCTTTATTGCTCATCACTGTATATAGATTTTTGTTCTAGCTATGAAAGACCCAAAGTGGGTATAATTTTGTCTCAAACTAACTTACAACCTAGCTGTGCATGCTTGTATGTCCCTTTGTCCTGAAGTAGTTTGATGATCTAATGGTGCACAAGTATGATTTCAGGAAAGGGACAAGATCTCTGCTGTGGGAGAGCTTTGTGACCATGCTCCTTGCATCTCCTGTGACCAGAACTGAGACATCTGTGAGGTGCCTGCATGGTTAGGTTGCCCATGTCTGCGTTAGCCCTTGAACTAGATGTTGTTAGGACTTCTACCTGTTTAGGTGGAAACCTGAAATACCCTTTTGAACTTGCCCAAACCTCCTATGGTTGGTTCCTGAGTTCTCATTGTGTGCAAAATATCAGCTTGTTGGGACTGTCTACTTTTCATACCTCAAGAATGTATATATTTTTGACTGGCAATATTTTTTGACTGTTTTTGACTTTGATATACCGATGGTTTGTATTTCTACCTGTACTTCTCTAAAGACTATATCCCAGCTCATCCTGTGAGGGCAAGTAACGGGTATGGGGACCAAGAAGGCAATCTCCCTTGTGCCTGGTCCCAAGTGAGGTGGCCTGCAGGGCTGAAGAGAGTCAGCAGGTGGGGGTAGTAGATCAAAGACCGAAGTGACACCTCCAGCTCTGCTCCAGAATGGCAGAGGGATGGGGGCAGGATTTGGGTGTGAAGCTCTACACCGAGCTTCATGTCTGGAACAGCGTGAAGATAGCTTGGGAAAAAGCAGTATGGGTTGGGAAGAGGACTTTCTGACTGGGGATGTGCTTGCTTCCCCAGAGCTGGGCTGTGGTTGGATCCCAAGCAGGACCCTTAGACCTTCAGGGTGAAGCTACCAGCAGCCCTGCAGGGCAAGGAGAGTGGTATGCTTGTGCTTGCACAGGCAGTTAGGGGGTGCTTAGGGCTAATGCTTGAGTTTGTTCCTGGGATTGGTTGTCACCATCTTGGATGAGTGTTTAGATTCAGCACAATTTCCTCCATGTAACAGCCTCCTCAAATGCATACTCATAATGTGAGCTTTTACATCTTTTCTCCCATCCTGGTCTTTTGCTGGACCCTAATGTGCTATCTTGCCATGATTTCCCTTTGCATCTCTGCCCCACTGCTTCATCTCACCTTATTAGCTGGCATCCAAACCATCTTAGGCTTAGGAGAAGACTTCCTTAACAAAGATGTCTTCTACTGAGCAGGAGAGCTTGTATGAGCAGCCTGAAGCACCTGCTGCATGGTATGGGGGGACGTTACATGGGATGAGTTTGGTGAGGCTGCTCTCCAAGGTCTTGCACAAAATTGTTTATCAGTAAATCCCAGTTGTTTTCATAAATGGCTTTTATTTAAAAGTATATTTCATATTCAAAAAGAGGCTTTAGCAGAAACGTAATTCTCAAAAGCCTTTAAGTGGTAATCCCAAACCAGTTCACCCATTCTCTGCCAGCTGCTTGAACTGTGTTACCTGCAGCAGGAGGAGGCACTGTATTAAAAACCACAAACCACTGCTGCTTTCTCTCCACCCCTTCCACATTCCTCTGCTCCACTCTAACAGCCAAAGGGCAGCACGGCTGCTGTGAGGGAGGCTCACCACCTTCCCAGATGATGTATAAACTGACTTTCAAGTGCTTGTAAACACTTCTCCCTTGCTGTTTACAGCTGGGGTCATCTTCACTGTCAGCCTGACACACAAGCCTGGGTGTAAGGTCAGTGTTTCTTGACTTAACTACTTCAGTGGATGTCCACCTGTGCCTCTGAGGGAGATCTCATCGTGTAGAGAAGCCCCACACAGTTCTAGTAGCTCTGTGACATTTTTCCTTTACCCTGTTGCAAAAAGTGCTGGAATAGATGACAGAACCATCTCTGTTGTGGCCAAGCTTTGGTGAGGTGAGGTGCAATTTCTCACGTAGATCACATGGCTGAAACTTGGTTTTGTGCTCAGTGGCTTAAATGATGTTCAGCCTCTGTTTTCTGACCTGTGAATACACTTGATGCCATTTTGCCCATACACCTTTTCTCCTTTTAGTGTAAAACAAGCAAATGCCAACAGCACAGGACAGGAGGGGGCGAGGTGTGTTAAGAACTTGGGTTTGAGCTGCTTAATTTCCATTGTGTTTTGGGTGACTTGGCATCACAAAGTTGTGCAAAGCTGTTTCTGTTAAGAGTAAGACAAAGGTTCAACATTTAAAATACAAATTTTCTTATTATTCTTTTATTCTTCCAGGTATAGATCAGTTGTAAGTCCTTCTGTCTCTGATATAAATATCTGTATTTTGTGGCAAGCATTATTTTGGTTTTTGGTGGTGTATCACTAAACAACTGATACTGTAAAATTAAGGGGATTTTTTTTTTTTTTTGTAAATGGGTTTAGAGACAAAGAGAAGTGGTAAGAAGAGTGTTCTGATCCTGTGTGGAGACCTTTTTCTTCAGTATCACTAAATTTCACAGATAGATTGTCACATCACAGTGCACTGGCTTTCAAACAGGGAAGATGCTCTCTAAAAAAATACTTCTGGGCTTGTAAAAACACTTACTTAAGACAAAGAAAGCTCTTTACCATAGAGAGAGGGTTTATGATACAAGTCTTCAAAGGAAAAACATGGGGCTACAGGCAACACAGTCGGAAGCACAACAAAGGACTTCTGAGGCTCAGCAGAGGCATGCAGGAGATGGGCTGGCTTGCCTGTCTGCATGGGGTTGGGAGAAAGGCTTTTGGCCTGAGATTAAAACCTTGTTCTTAGTAGGATTTCTGTGCAGTTTGCACAGCTGACTGGGAAGGCAGAGCAGGCCCAGTCTATCAGCATTTATCTTTTTCCCCAAGAGCTGCTGGGTTGAGGAGTGTGGGAGGGCTGCTGCTGAGCCCCGTGGCCAAGAGGTGGGTGCCTGGCTTTGCATCTCTCCACAGGAGGATGCACGGGGGAGTTTAAGTATCTTCTCCTGAATTCCTTGCTGTTGCACGAACATTTCTGCCTTCATTTAACATCTCTGGAATATGTGATACAATTTAGATAGTAATTTCTGTAATATGTGTAGCAGAAGGCAGCACGGGGAATTCTTACATCACTCCATCATGGCAAAAATGACCAATATAGAGAGGATAGTCTGAAGATAGTTTTTTAGGCCCTAAACCTAATGCAATTTTCAGCTTGAATGCAATTTTGAACTCGGTGTCAACAGGAGAACTCGGCTGAAACTGCACATGGGTCCTGCACTGCAGGGCTTTTTGGAGGAAAAATCAGTTTACTGTCCTTGAAGATTGGGTTACGTGCAAAACTGCTAGCATAGGGTTATGTCAAGATGATGCTTCTGAATTTAGGCTTGATATTGCTTTCTCCACGTGGTAGATACATTACACAGATGTAAACTCCTAGTCCTATGATGGTACTGGTATTTCAGTACTAAAATATCTTGGCTGCTCTGTGTGAGCATTAAAATACATGTCAATAAAAGGTTGTTTGAGCTTGTAGCAAAAACAGTTTTCATCAGCATGTTGCCAGTATTCTTGAAGAAAAGATCTCTGAGCTGCTATAGTGTGAGACTTAACCCATGATCCTAGTCACCTGCTGTCACTAAAAATTTCTTGGAACTTTTCACAGGAGGAATTTTATTAGCTCTGATGTTTGGGCTAAGTCCACTTTGGGTGATTAATTGTGGGAACACAAAGTATGTCACAATGCTTTCTGTTGGTAGCTCGTTCCCTTCTCATCCTAAAATATGGTATGGTAATCTCAGTTTCTTCTGCAGTATTTAAATGTGTTTTATCTGCTTCAGTAAAGTTCAGGTCCACAATTAGCATGTGCTCATCTTACCAGGTTCATGCAGTATTTTGCATCAATGCTGGGTAAAGCTGCAGTGTGTGCTGGGTTGAGAAATGAGCTGTTTGAAGAGTGGGAGCTGTGGAGCATGTCCTGTGGCTTTTGTTGCAGTATCACAGTCCTCTTTGCCTCTTTTTTCACATATTAGTCATGAGCAGTGCCTCTGAAATTCAGTCATGAATCTGTGTGGATTTGCCTAAGAGGGAGAACGTTCTTTGGCTTTCATCGCTTCCCCATTTCAAGTTTTAGTCTTATGACTTTCTGTTTAAGGACATCTGGTTGTAGAGTTCCTTTATCCACATCCTGCCTTCACTGAGAAGTCTGTGACTGTGACGAGGTACCTCATTCACAACAGGAACATGTGACAAATTCTGGTAACTGATGTTGAGTGTCCTTGGCTATTGTTTGAGTTGGCAAAGTCAAAGGATGTCTTCTACAGTGGTGTGTGATGATTCAGAGAACAACAGGGCCATTGAGTGGCTTCATAGCAGGAACCCAGGCTACTACTTCTCTGTTTCTGAAAGACTAATCCTCTTAATTGCTAAATCCAGAGTAGCTCGAGGCTATCAGCAGTCTTATGAAAGAGGGGAGACCGAGGTGATACTTGCAATAATTAAGACAACGTTGGAACCAATGAAAGCTGTTATTAATAATGATATTTGTCTACTTTTTATCATGAAACAGCATATATTTGTGTATTGCACTTAAGTGCTGTTATAGGTAGAAAAAAATAGCTTAATTTGTGAGTTCTAACAGAAGACAGATAATTGAGTGCATGCGTTGGGTGAGTGAACTTCCAGTCAGGCATACTGCTCCTTGGAAGCTGATGGAGAATTGGATTAGGATCTTGTTTGTGTGAAGAAACTAGATTCACAGTAGTATTTTCTCTTGTAAGATCATCCTGATGTGGCATTAAACATAGACACTAAAGACAGGCCTTGAATATCCAACAATTCGAGGAACATTGTTTTCTAAGCTTAGTTTTGCTGGGTCTGACTTCAGTATTTGAGGAGTGTCCATGCAAGATCTCCAGTTCAAACTGTGTGATGGCTTTGGCACTCAGTGCTGTCTGTACTGGCAGAAAAGAGCAGCATGAGAAACAAAGAAAACACTTTTTTTTTCTTTGCCTTAGAAAGGAAGAACAAAATCCAGCGGACAGACTGTATGGATGGATAACTGAAGCCAGGGAGTAGGAAGGGGAAAGATAAGGAGGGGAGATTAATTTTAAAAATATGAAAAAGAAAATTCAGAAGAAATGCTGATAAACATGAAGGCAAAGAAAGGGTTTTAGATGGAAAAAAAAAAAAAACTAAAAAGACATTGAAGTGTTTCTGATGCAATTAATGTGCTGCAAAGTCTGCGTTAACAACTTCTGCCACCCCACTGCATCATATTTGAAAATCAAATGACAAAAAAAAGTTGTGTCTTTACTTTTCTCTTGTAATTTCTGTTTAAGGAAGACGACCATGCTGTGTTGTGAGTCGGAGAGCAAGTGGTGGGTTACAGACTAAGGCTTTTAATGCTCTCTGTCAAGTCCAGTCTGCTTTTCAGTCCCTGAGGCAGGAGATAGAATGCAGATAGTGCAATAATATTACATCCTATACCAAACTAGGAAACTTATATTGAATATAAAACACACAAGATGCTTCAGATTCTACTCTATGTATCTGAGGATTCTTTTAGCCCAGCCAGCCAACATCCTGTCTTTCCCTTTTTTTTCCAATCTCCTTTAGCATCAGGCTCCTTGAATTGCATCCTTTATCTCTCATTTCTCCAGCTGCAAAGAGAAAGGATGTTTTTAGGGTGGGGGAAGTCTGTGTAGCACAGCTTTCATGCAGCATGTTAAATGCACACGTTTCCACATCTTTGTAAATCTACCTCATTCCATCAGGGATGTTTCTGGTCCCTGCTGTGTAAATGCTTTGTCCACCCCCTCCTGTTCTCCCTACTGGTGGTTACTGGTCTGTGTAGCAACCCAGGAAAGTGATTTGCAGGTCAAAACGTTGAAACCTGGTCCAAGGAGAGTGCGTCCAGCAAGTAAGCTGTCCCCATCAGCCACCAGTGTGACAGGAATTCAAACAAAGCATTGACAAGTGTGGAAATCATCGAGCTAGGTGATGCTGCAGTGGAGCTCACTCCAGCAGTGGTTGGGATTTTCCCTCCCTTGAAGAAGCTGAGAGATCACCCTGACATTTGGTTTAAAGTTATGTTGTCATTGCTGGGGGAAGTCTTACGTGACTTGCAGTTTGTTGCCTCACAACTTCTCAGTAGCTTTTGGGATCTGCTGTTTTTGGGAACTCTCTGTCTGTGGTTGTCTCTGGGACAGCCTCATAGAGGTGCAGCTCCCAAAGCACAGGGAGCTATAACCTCAGTGTCATATATGTTAAGGAGGGTATTTGAAGAAGTTATCCTCCTTGCTACCTTCTTTTCATAGAATTCTTCTTTTTCATAGAATTTTCTCCTCCTTTTTTGTCCTCAAGCAGAGGCTGAAGGTCAGGGAAGCTCCAGAGGGACCTGCAGGTTGCTATATGAATCTGAACCTGCTGGAAATAGCAAGAAATGTGTTGGATATTTGAAATCTGCTAGGCAGGAAGGAAATGGTTGGAGAGAAATCAGCTTTCTGGTTTAATATTTCTGTATGAGCCATTTACACAGGGTGTTTTTCCAACTCAGGAGTTAGCATGTTTTTTCTAACCTCACTCTTTCACGTGTGAAGAATTCTGGATTTTGAGTAGTTTCTCTCTACCTTTGGCTTCAGAGGAGTGGCAGACTTTGTCTTCAGCATTTAATGTAGTGCAGAACTGATGAAGTTCTCAGCTCACTTCAATTGACTCAGCTCCTGTGAGTTAGGGGAATGGGACTGCTGCACATTTCCTGGCTGAGCTTTATTTCATTGCACAGCACACTCCAAAATCTCCATACTTCTACACCTGGTGCTTCCCAGTAGTGCAAAAATTGTGCTCTGAATAGATTGAAAATAAGATTTTTAGCATGTTTTTGGAGAAATAGATCACTTAGTATGGGGTGCTTTTTTTTTTTAGAAAAACTTAATGAACATCAGCTTTATTTTTCTCCCAAAAATTGGAGAGAAATTATTCCCCTGTGTTAAAGCTATAAATATATTTTCAAGTAAGGTGCCTTTTAGAGGTGTTTTTAATATCTGATGTCAGGGTGATTGCTATTTTTTTTTCCTCAGCCCTGGAGGTGTAATACTTAATATTGTCAGAGCAAGAGCTTGGATTCCACCTCAAGTCTGAGCCTGTAGTCCACCTTTCATTCTTTGTGTTTTATTTTTAAATCCCTGTTTGTTTTGCCCTGCACAGGCAATTAGTGTGACGTGTTAAAAGTGGGGCACGGTGACTTTGTCAGGCTGGGTGCAGCACGGATCACCAGACTTTTCCTTCCAGCAGTGCCAGGACGTGGGGCAGTTTCAAATCCTCGGAGAGAACTTGTCATGATATTTAACAGGCTTCACTTGTATGAGCAAAAATGACTCACTGAAACCACTATCAGCATGATGATTCAGGCTCTGTTAACAAGTTGAAATAAGCAGGTCGTGATCAGGCGTATAGAAGTATTTCAGATTTATTAAGAGATTTCTTTTTAGGGTCCTGCCATCAGACAGCATCGTTATGAGTCTGAGTCTAGCACAGGGGTACGTAGTCAGATTTTTACTGCATTGCCTTATTTTGAAAAATCTGCTGGGGAAGAAAAAAAAAATCTATCAAAACTTGGGCTGTATCTTTGGCTTATGTTGTCATTGATATGTTTTCAGATGTGACCCCCTGAACTAATTCTATCTGGCAAAAAAAATGATCCTCCTAAGTGCAATTTTAAACCCTGAGCTTATAAAAGCTTTCAAGAAACTGGTGCAAAATCACTGCTGCTCTATTTTTATTATTTATTTTTAAATCTACAGAAGATAAGAACAAAAAAAATTCAGCTTCTGACCTTTCCCTGGCTATTAATATTCCAGTCCCTGTGGCAGAACTGTGAACTGGAGCCAAAGCTGGCAAACGGCTCGTGCATCAGCAGAGAAACAAAGCAGCCCCTTATCTCTGAAGCTCCCCTGGATATGTCAGAAATCTTCTTTCAAGCCCTTTGGTACAATCTCTACCAAACCTGTGTCTTCTGTAAATATCTACAGGCTTCTTCATCCTGCAACCAGACTCAAGACCGTGCCAGTCTTTACAGTGCTAAATTACCAACAGTTTCCCCTCCATAGGCCCATCCTGCCTCACCTGCAGATGATGCAGCAAGACAGGCTGATGTTCTGCTCCCATCCAGCTCCTTCAAATACCACTACGACCTTTAGTAAGCCTGTTAAAATCTTTCAGATGAGCAGAACTTGTTAGATCTGCTACAATAACAACAAAAAAGTTGCATCCTTTGATGCCCCTGCAACTGGAAGCTTCAAAGGGAAGAAGGACATAGGAGACAACATAGTTTTAAGAGACTGTGTGATTTGAATTTTCTCTTCTTTTTCAGTAGAAAATGAGGATGTAGCACTTACATTCACAAGCAGAAATGTGGATGAGATTCAGTTTTCAGCTATTATTAATATTTTCCTGCAAAGGTACAGGCTTCCTGTAGACTTTTGTCAAGAGACAAACCTTTTTTTTAGTAGAAAATATTAAAGTAGATAATAGCACAGTACAGTCTTAAATAGTCATTGTGCAATATCTTGGTTTCATCTGCAGAATGATGTGACTTCTAATTATTATCTGTGTTATCTCTTATGCTGCATGCTCGCTTGTTCTTGCTTGTGTATTCCTCTAAGTCCTACAGAAGTTGTCAGGATTGCTGAACAGCCACAGAGCTGCACTGCAAAATTGTGCTGCTCCAAGTTTTGTGATCAAGTAGCAGTTAACACACATGTGCTCTGGAAACATCAGAACATCAGGATGCTGGTGTGGGTTACCTATCACCCAGCAGCTGTAGCAGTTGAAGCTGATGTATG